>NC_134362.1:189559970-189649970 GCF_048569485.1 Anomaloglossus baeobatrachus | reverse complement strand
TTATATACACATAATGTATATATCACACATATCCCCTATGTATCCCATATAGTGTGCTCTATCATTCCACTAGTAACCAATAATAATATTTGTAACCTAAAAGGTCCATGTTAATGACTTAAAGGACTATTATTCAAATATTTACGATTTTTTAACCTTTTTTTAGCTGAAAAAGTTCAAAATGAGCAAATTTGTAAATGTAATTTGTAAATGGAATTCGTCAATTTTGGTTAATTTTTGACGCTTCTGAACGAGCAGATCTTAATGTTTTACGTCAATTTTTGATGATTCTGAACAGATCAAATCTTAATGTTTTACGACAATTTTTGACGCCTCTAAACGAGCAAATCCTAATGTGTTACGTCAATTTTTAACACTTCTAACGAGCAAATCTTAATGTGTTACGTCAATTCTTGCTAATTGTTGACGCTTCTGACTGAGCAAATTTGTAAATGTTTTACACACGTTTTGGTTAATTTTTGACGCTTCTGGTATATACACATATTTATTAGCAACATGGGGGCTTGTAAGTGATAATTAAGTATGCGTAATAAAATGATCCGGCTAGGGATGAAGATGGAGGCTCCTATTAGCTGGAACGATCATCATCATCGTTATTATCATTCTAATCGAAACATTGTGATGAACAGGCGCGGAGCAGGGAGAGGATGCTTTACATCCCTTCTTGCTCCATCACTTCCCCCCCTTCCTCCTTTTACTTCGCACACAACACACACACACCTCCCTCCGTCACTCGCTCAGAGGAGTCATCCGATTTTAATCATTACATCATTATGTCATTTCAATACTAATCTCTGGTCTCACACCTTCAGTACTTTGACATGCAAATGTAGATAGGAAAAAAAAAAGGCACACATTAATATTGGAAATTCGCAGCAATGCCCTCCAGCTCAGTAATATTTTTCTTGCAACCTTCCTTTTCCTGCACACACACACACACACACATTCCCCTTTATTCTACACGCAGAGCTGGTGATCACAAGAAACAAGAGCGATCTGTAGAAGATCAGACGAGGAGGTGGGGAGAGGCAAGAAACACATACACGTGTCAACAAGGCAGCCCTGCCACCCAATTTGCATATTTACATGAGTGCCACCCTCGTAGGACTTAAGCGAGGAACTTCGCTGATTTTCCACACCCATCAATCTCCAGTCCTCTGAGGAAGCCACAATTAGACAACTAAGTAAATGGACGGTATAAAGCGTAAGGACACCACAGAAGCCAACAAAAAAAAAAGAAAGCAACCTTACCACAAGACGCCTTGCTTTCTCTTGGTCTTAAAAAAAGAAATTCCCCGCGGTTTCTTTAGATTTTTTTGAGACCCGTCCTTCAGGGTTTTTAGTTTTTACCTCTCTCTCTCCCTTTCTCTCTCTCTCTCTCTCCCTCCTTCCTCCTCCTCTTTCTGTGTGTTGTGCCTGGGTTTATAAAAAAAATAAAAGACAACTCCATGTTAAGTGAACAGTCAAAGCATCATGAAGTGTACAGCTCAAGGGGGAGGACATGACTTGGGGTGGGTCACATCCTAGTCCTTTATAAATAGCTCTCAAAATAGGGGCTCAAGCAGGCAGTAAAATATAAACAGGGCAAATATGTAAATGGTCCTTGCGCAAAATTATATAAACAATCAAAAAAGAAAAAAGAAGAAAAAAAGGCAAATATGTAAATGATCCATGCGCAAAATTATATAAACAATCAAAAAAGAAAAGAAAAGAAAAAAGAAGAAAAAAAGGCAAATATGTAAATAATCCATGCGCAAAATTATAAACAATAAAAAAAGAAGAAAAAAGGCAAATATGTAAATAATCCATGAGCAAAATTATAAACAATAAAAAAAGAAAACAGACAAAAAAAAGGCAAATATGTAAATGATCCATGCGCAAAATTATATAAACAATCAAAAAAGAAAAGAAAAAAGAAGAAAAAAAGGCAAATATGTAAATAATCCATGCGCAAAATTATAAACAATAAAAAAAGAAAAAAAAAGAAAAAAGGCAAATATGTAAATAATCCATGAGCAAAATTATATAAACAATCAAAAAAGAAAAGAAAAGAAAAAAGAAGAAAAAAAGGCAAATATGTAAATAACCCATGCGCAAAATTATAAACAATAAAAAAAGAAAAAAGACGAAAAAAAGGCAAATATGTAAATGATCCATGCGCAAAAGTATAAAAACAATAAAAAAATAAAAGAAAAAGAAGAAAGAAAGGTAAATATGTAAATAATCCATGCGCAAAATTGCATAAACAAAAAATATGTAAATGAACCATGCGAAAAATTACATAAAAAATAAAAAAAAGAAAAAAAGGCAAATAAGTAAATGATCCATGTGCAAAATTATATAAACAATAAAAAAGAAAAGAAAAGAAAAAAAAAGAAAAAAAGACAAATATGTAAATGATCCATGCGCAAAATTATATAAACAATAAAAAAAGAAAAGAAAAAAGGCAAATATGTAAATGATCCATGCACAAAATTATATAAACAATAAAAAATATGTAAATAAAGAATGCGAAAAATGATATAAAAAATAAAAATAAGAAAAAAGGCAAATATGTAAATGATCCATACGCAAAATTATATAAACAATAAAAAATATGTAAATGAAGCATGCGAAAAATTATATTAAAAATAAAAATACGAAAAAAAGCCAAATATTTAAATGATCCATGTGCAAAAATTATATAAACAATAAAAAAAGAAGAAAAAAAAAAGAAGAAAAACAAGGCAAATATGTAAATGATCTAAAATTATAATAACAATAAAAAAGAAAAAAAAAAGAAACAAAATAGCAATAAAAAATATGTATATAAAATAAAATATAAAAAAAGAAGAAAAAAAAGGGCGACTGGAAGACCAGTTTAAAATATTATATTTATGTAGTAATAAATGCAGGAGCGACGGTTATGTCTACTCTACCGGGAGATCCTCATCATTCAAGATTTCACACTACAATAGGATATTTTATTAAAGAAAAAAGCCAATTCTTAGATACTAATTTTAAGTGAGCTCTAGCCAAGAAAGGGTTACACCAAAACCAAAATAAAAATTCTTCCTTTATTTGAAACAGAACTCTTGGCTCACGACGAGTATGGCTAAATTATTTTTCCCTTTTTTTTTTATCATTCCTGCTTTGTGTACGGAAAAAAAAAAGAAATGTTTTGTATTCCAGCCTTGTCTCTTTGGGAAAAAAAACAAAAAAAAAAAACAGGTAATTTTAATAATCTGACCACAGAGACTGAATTTCAACCTTCTATAGAAATATGGCTCTTTTTTTTTTTCTTTTTTTTTTTTTTTTTTTTAATCCTTCTGCAGTAAGGATAAAGAAAGAAAAAAAAAAAAAAGAAAATATGTTCGGCCATAAAGATAGTAATGTTACATTTAATGTACATGATAATAGAAAAAAATAATCTTTGAAGGAAAAGGTCCCGAAGGCCACAGGAAAGGTTGTTTGCTCCCTTTTTATTTAATAGAGGTCACCTAGACTGGATGGCATAACTTAAATGAAAAGCTTCTTCAGTGCAATTCTAACACGTGCCGTGCAGGGTCAGCCAGTGTCTTGCATGGGCTCATCAAAAATACATAACCAGACAGCCTAATAGTATTTCAGCACATTCATTTTTGGGCAGGAACATGGGGGGATGGTGAGCAGAGATAGGGAAGAAATGAATTATATGCCTTCTCAATAAAAAAAAAAAAAAATCAGGATTTCGCTCGCGTCTGCTTTGCTGCTTTTGAGGAAGGGCAAGGAATTTTATTACGGAAATAATCCACATATTTAAAAAAAAAAAGATAGAGAATGTCCTATATTTCTGAGGTTATAACTAATGAACTGTAGTCACAGAGCATAATCTTTTTTTTCACAGTCCATTAAAAATCGAGACAAAAAAAAATGCTATTTTCTTTGGACAAGTGTAATTATAACAAGGTGCATCATTTATTTATTTATTTTTTTTGTAGACACATAATAAAATAAAACCCCCCAAACCTGTTTTTTTGCATTTTTATCTTTTTTTTAAGATTTTTTTTTGTATACACACAATGCAATAAAAAACCCAAAATATGTAGATTTTTTTTTGGAATTTTTATTTTTTTTTAAGGTTTTTTGTATACACAAAATGCAATAAAACCCCTAAATATGTAGATTTTTTTTAAATAAATACATATATGCATATATATATATATAATATACTTTTTTAAATATATATATACTATATATATATATATATATACACATATATATTGTATACACACGATGCAATAAAAAACCCAAATATGTTGATTTTTTTGCATTATTTTATATATATATATATATATATATATATATATATATATATATATATTATTTTCTATACACCCAATGTAATAAAACCCCCAAATATGTTTATTGTTGTGTGTGTATGTGTATATATATATATATATATATATAGTATATACACAATGCAATAAAAAACCCAAATATGTTGATTTTTTTATATATATATATATATATTTATTATTTTTTTTTTCTATACACCCAATGTAATAAAAACCTCAAATATGTTTACTTTTGTGTGTGTATGTATATATATATATGTATATATATATATATGTATGTAAACCCCAAACATGTTGATTTTTTTGCATTTTTATTTTTTTTTTGTATACACACAATGCAATAAAGCCCCCAAACATATATATATATATATATATATATATATATTTATTTACGGTATATATATATATATATATATATATATATATATATATATATATATATATATATATATATATATATATATTGTATACACACAATGCAATAAAACCCCACATATGTTGATTTTGTTTTAATTTTTATTCTTTTTTTTATATTTTTTTTTTTTTATTTTTATAGGCCTTATAAAGGATATTTTCTTCCCATAATAATAAGGGTCATTTCTGATGCGAGGAGACATAAAGGAATAGGTAGGTAGGTCTCTAGGAGGACGCCACGATGGAGGAGACCTATAGCGACGTGCTCGACGGGAAGGGGTTAATGTTGCCAATTCCTTGTCAGGCAGACAGTAGAAAAATATGACAGGGGACAAACAGAAAATAATAAGAGCAAGTGGGATGAGAGAATGCATAAACCCTCCTCCTAAATCTAGCCTGGAGATAAGTGACCCTGCTGAGGGAAGACGGAGAGGCAGAGGTGACCCAATGCTAACCAGCCTGTTAGCAATAATAAGGTGAGCGCACATGTAAGGGGCGACATTACAGCATTGGGGGAAATATTCCCCTTTGTGTTTGCACAAGCTCATTTTTGCCATGTGTATGCATAGCGCCAGAGAGCGGCGAGGAAATACGTGGTATGATAATCACAATGGTCCTCATTTATGGCGAAATAGGAGTAACGTTAAAATCACGAGTGTGCGCATATGTACATGGCGCCTAATGCCTTCATTAGAACCTACGTTTTTCTCTTCCGCTTTGTCCGTGTCGTGGGTCATGTTACATATATGCGATGGTCTTTTTTTTTCTTTTTTGCATCGTCGTGGTGCGACATTTATGATATTATAAATATTAAAGGCAGATAACGCGGCGCTTTGTCATTGTATGATAAGCTGTTAGATTGTATTATTATGTGCCAGCTTACATCTCTTCATGTGATCAGCATTAGATCCAATTGAAAAAGAAGTATTAGGTCAGCTGCAATCATAAAAAGAGAGGAGCACAACATATTTAAATCCTATGCAAATAGAGAGGCCTGCGAGGGACATAAGTGGAAAACCACTGCCCTCTAAGGGCCACTGTGAGCGTGACACCAGATAGCTTCCTGGGATTCTTTTGTATTAAATCCAGGTCTGCAGTGATGAGGAGGAGGATTTCCAGGATGCAGACGTGTATAATTTATTATGCTTTATATCTGCAGATTATACTGATTATATAATATCTGTATTTCATTTTACTCTACAATAGCAGACAACAAATTGTATTCAAATAAATCATACTTTAACATGCGGATGGTTTAATGTTATGAGGATCGGAGATATTGTGACATTACCCCCTTAGTGCTTTACCAGGGCTTAAAATTGTGGGGGGTAGAGCAGTGTTCCCCAACTCCAGTCCTCAAAAGCCCTCAACAGACATATTTCAGGGTTTCCTTAGTATTGAACTAGTGATATTTAAATCACAGAAATCCCTGAAAACGTGATCTGTTAGTGGCTTTTGCAGATTTCAGTCGTGGAACACTGGTGTCACCCCCAAATCGGTCGCCCAAGAGGGGCCCAATGACCACTCTACTCCACAGTGGACAATTGGGGAGGCCCGGCAATAGAATTTGTATCGGGGTGCAGGAGCTTCTGTTTAGACTTCTCAGTGGAAAGGTATGGGGACGTGTGGGGGGGTGTCTGGACCTCAGCACTAAAAAGGTAGAAGTATACCCCCAAACTGTCAGAATTGAATTCTGCAGTATACTATCTACTTTACAATTATCATCATCATCCCACCATTTAAATACATCATTACTTTCTTATTGCAAGTTTTTTTTTCGGGGGGGGGGTTGCACAGAGCTTTATTTTCTTACTCTTTATCTCTCTATATTACAACAGGTTTTTATTATTATTATTATTATTATTATTATTATTATTATTATTATTATTTAATACACCTGTGACCTCATGAAGATTACAATCCAATACATGTTTATATTATTATTTTATATTATATTTTGTAATATTTTTTAATAAATACACACATATATATATATATATATATATATATATATATATATATATATATACATATATATATATATATATATATATTATTTTATATTATTATATTTTTAAAATAAATGTGTACATATATACTGTATATATAATGTTATATTATTATTTTATATTATTATATTTTTTAATAAATGTACATATATATATAATATAAGTTTACACCAGAAATGAAAAATTAAAAAGGTTTACAGAATAAAAAAAGAAAATCCCTTTGTTTTCCATAAAGAACACAAGAACACGATAGTGGATATTCTGTTATTTTTTTATTCATCTATGGAGATTTTTGGACACTTTTTGTTTCTTTAAACCTATGGTTTTTTTCGATTGTCGCTGGAGCTGGTGATGAAACTGCGGCTTTTTATAATACACAACGGAATGGCTTTCATCTCAATGAGATTTCCGCACTTTCCTTTTGCACAGTCTTATATAGTTTGCACAGATCTGATACAACACACATGCACAGATGTGACTGCATACACACAGTAGTTGTCTAGTCATGGGGGAGGGGTGTTACCAGGGTGTGAGGGGTGCTAACAAGAGGCTATACAGTGGATAGAGATGTAGCGATAGGGGTGCAAACTGAATATTTGCCTTAGGTGAAGAGGAATGTAGCTGCCATTTTAACACATACACACAACACACACAAATATATACATCACAGACAAATATATACATAAATACAAACATATATGTGCACTCAATTACATACATACACACACACACATATACACTGAACAAAAATATAAACACAACATTTGTTTTTGCTCTCATTTTTCATGAGCTGAACTCAAAGATCTAAGACTTTTTCTATGTGCACAAAAGGCCTTTTCTCTCTCAAATATTGTTCAAAGATTTGTCTGAAGCTGTTCCAGTGATCACTTCTCCTTTGAGGAGATAATCCATCCACCTCACAGGTGTGGCATATCAAGATGCCGATTAGACGGCATGATTATTGCACAGGTGCGCCTTAAGGCCCAGTCACACTAAACAACTTACCAGCGATCCCAACAACGATACAACCTGATAGGGATCGCTGGTAAGTTGCTAGGAGGTCGCTGGTGAGATGTCACACTAAGCGACGCTCCAGCGATCCCACCAGCAACCTGACCTGGCAGGGATCGCTGGAGCGTCTCTACACGTGGAAGCGATGCTGCCCTTGGTAACTAAGGTAAATATCGGGTAACCAATCCGATATTTACTTTGGCTACCAGCGCACACCGCTTAGCGCTGGCTCCCTGCTCTCCTAGACACAGTACACATCAGGTTAATTACCCGATGTGTACTCTGCTACGTGACGTGTGCAGGGAGCAGGAGCCGGCTTCTGCGGATGCTGGTAACCACGGTAAACATCGGGTAACCAAGAAGCCCTTCCCTTGGTTACCCGATATTTACCTTTGTTACCAGCATCCGCCGCTCTCACACTGCCAGTGCCGGCTCCCTGTTCTCTGCACTCCTAGCCACAGTACACATCGGGTTAATCACCCGATGTGCAGTCTGACTATGTGTGCAGGGAGCAGGGAGTCGTCACTGACAGCTGAGAGCGGCGGACGCTGGTAACGAAGGTAAATAATTGGGTAACCAAGGAAAGGGCTTCTTGGTTACCCGATGATTACCGTGGTTACCAGCGTCCGCAGAAGCCGGCTCCTGCTGCCTGCACATTTAGTTGTTGCTCTGTCGCTGTCACACACAGCGATCTGTGCTTCACAGCGGGAGAGCAACAACTAAAAAATGGCCCAGGACATTCAGCAACAACCAACGACCTCACAGCAGGGGCCAGGTTGTTGCTGGATGTCACACACAGCAACATCGCTAGCAAGTTGTGCCTCAGCAGCGATGTTGCTAGCGATGTTGCTTAGTGTGACGGTACCTTTAGGCTGGCCACAAAAAAGGCCACTCTAAAATGTGCAGCGTTACAGTATTTAGAGGGTCCAGGGGTTCAGAAAACTAGTCAGTATCTGGTGTGATCACCATTTGCCTCACGAAGGGAGAAACATCTCCTTCACATAGGGTTGATCAGGTTGTTGATTGTGGCCTGTGGATTGTTGGTCCGCTCCTCTTCAATGGCTGCGAAGTTGCTGGATATTGACAGGAACAGGAACATGCTGTTATAAACGCCGATCCAGAGCTTCCAAAACATGCTCAATGGATGACATGTCTGGTGAGTATGCTGCCATGTAAGACCTGGGATGTTTTCAGCTATGTACAGATCCTTCTACCATGAGGCCATGCATTATCAGCTGCAACATGAGGCGATGGTGGTGGATGAGGCACAACAATGGCCTCAGGATTTTGTCACGGTATCTCTGTGCATTCAAAATGGCATCAATAAAATTCACCTGTATTTTCTGTCCATTACATACGCCTGCCCATGCGATAACCCCACCACCCTCATGGGCCACTCGATTCACAACAATGACATCAGCAAACCGCTCACCCACACTACGCCATGCACATTGTCTGTCTGCCATCTGCCCTGTACAGTGAAAACCAGGATTCATCCGCGAAGAGAAGAACATCTCTCCAACGTACCAGACGCCATCGAATATGAGCATTTGCCCACTCAAGTTGGTTATTTTGACGAGCAGCAGATGAGCCTGCCTGAGACGGTGTCTGACAGTTTGTGCAGAAATTCTTTGGTTTTGCACCGATTGTTGCAGCCGCTGTCCAGGTGGCCGGTCTCAGACGACCTTGGAGGTGAAGATGCTGGACAAGAGAAGAACATCTTTCCAACGTACCAGACGCCATCGAAAATGAGCATTTGCCCACTCAAGTCCACTCAAATACACGTCCTGGGCTTCTGTGGATACACGTGGTCTGCGGGTGAGAGGCCGGTTGGATGTTCTGCCAAATTCTCTGAAACACTTTAGGAGACGGCTTCTGGTAGAGAAATAAACATTCAGTTCACAGACAACATCTCTGGTGGACATTTCTGTGGCATTGTGCTTTGTGATAAAACTTACTAGTTTTTGGCCTGGGCGATGTATGTACAACTGCAGCCCTTCTTTGCCGTAAGTAATGCTTAATTTTTGGAGGATATTTATTCCTCTTTTTGTTGCTATTTTTCTATTTAGTGTAGGGACTTACAAGCATGAGGTTCCCATGACGAGGGTTGTAGGCTTCTGCCTTTGGCCATAATACCAACTAAAACCTCATATTTTTTTGTACATGATCAGCCAGGCTCCTTTCTGTTAGGCCTTGTATATTAGAGTTCCTGTCCCTGTATGGTGCACAGATGGGGTACGGCTTGGCAGTCCGCCTGGTCTAATAGTATGGGCTTGTGACTGTGCATCTGCATGTGTGAACAGTGCTCTATGCAAGCCATTAGTGTGCACTTTTATCATCCAGCAATCGCCCCCTCCAATTTTTGGCAGTGTGTGTGATTTGCTCCTCTTGCACCTGTGATGCCTCCACTTAGTGGGGGCTTAGCTGTATCCTGCTAGAGTACAAGGTTTTGGCCCGGGCGATGTACAACTGCTGCCCTTCTTTGCTGTAAGTAATGCTTAATTTTTGGAGAATATTTATTCCTCTTTTTGTTACTATTTTTATATTTTGTGATAAAACTGCACATTTTAGAGTGGCCTTTTATTGTGGTCAGCCTAAGGCGCACCTGTGCAATAATTTGGCCTATTTTTTTGTACATAAAAAAGTCTTAAATCTTTAAGTTTACTTCATAAAATGGGAGCAAAAATAAGTGTTGATTTTATATTTTTGTTCATACATATGTACACCCAAGTATACACCCATGTACATACACTCACAGAGACAAACACAGATATATACATCCACATATATATGTATAAGTACCTACATATATACACATACAGAATGTATAAACACTCATACACATATAAATACACAAATGCATACTTAAAGCAAACTTACGTAGAACATATGCACAGCTATGCAAATATATATACATACATACTGTATACTTACATATACATGCAGACGACACACACACACACACACACAAATAAGTACATAGACACATACATATACTCTCAAATACATACATACACACATATGCATAAACATGTACATACACTCACTCACAAACACACTTACACACAGATACATCCAAATATACATACATACACAAGTACCTAAAAAATACACTCATATATACACATGTATACAATAAAACACATGTACATAGAACACATATACTTACCTACACATGCAGACACACACCTATACATACACACACACACACACATATATATATATATATATATATATATATATATATATATATACAGTATATATATATATATATATATATATACACATACAGTTAAATATATACACAGACAGATAAATATATACAGACACAGATAGATAGAAATGTCTATGCACATACTGTATGTAGATACACATGTACATATACACACAAGTACATATATAATATATACATACATAAATACATATACACACATACATACATTTACAAATAAGTACATACATATACACACAAATATATAAATAAGCACATACACACGCGCAATACACAAATACATATACAGATATATAAATACATAATCCTGTGATGCTTCTGTAATTTGTGTAATAACAGCCCCTGTAACTTACCTGTGGCACCTAACAGGTGCTGGTAATAACTAAATCACACTTGCAGCCAGGTGACATGGATTAAAGTTGACTCAGCCTCTGTCCTGTGTCCTTGTGTGCACCAAATTGAGCATGGAGGAAAGAAAGAAGACCAAAGAACTGTCTGAGGACTTGAGAATCCAAATTGTGAGGAAGCATGAGCAATCTCAAGGCTACAAGTCCATCTCCAAAGACCTGAAAGTTCTACGGTGTCTACGGTGCGCAGTGTCATCAAGAAGTGTAAAGCCCATGGCACTGTGGCTAACCTCCCTAGATGTGGAAGGAAAAGAAAAATTGACGAGAGATTTCAACGCAAGATTGTGCGGATGGTGGATAAAGAACCTCGGCTAACATCCAAACAAGGTCAAGCTGCCCTGCAGTCCGAGGGTACAACAGTGTCAACCCGTACTATCTGTCGGCGTCTGCATGAAAAGGGACTGTATGGTAGGATACCCAGGAAGACCCCACTTCTTACCCGGCAGACATAAAAAAGCCAGGCTGGAATTTGCCAAAACTTACCTGAGAAAGCCTAAAACGTTTTGGAAGACTGTTCTCTGGTCAGATGAGACAAAAGTAGAGCTTTTTGGGAAAAGCCATTAACATAGAGTTTACAGGAAAAAAAAAAAGAGGCATTCAAAGAAAAGAACACGGTCTTTTGGCCAGCACTGTATACATAAACATACAAATAAATACACAAATAGAAACACTTGCAGAACATACACAAATATACATACAATTGCACATATACAAAATTCCATTGTACCAAGAAAAAGAAGAGAAATTCCCTTTTCTAACTCTTTTGCCGTTTTATTAGTAAAGCAGCGGGTAACAATATAAATGCTGGAGATCCATCAATAAATACTTGCTGAACAGTGTGTCTACGAGATCCAGTGATGGAAATGGATGGGGCCCAAGTAACAGGGACTGTAATATAAGTGCCTTTCTATGGTAATTAGAGCATGACGACTGCATGATCACTAGCCGTTGCCGGACTACAATTCATACTGTCTGTGTGAAGATAATGTAAAGATAGTGAGGATTATAGTCTAGAGAGCATTGATGAAAGTCTGCATTAAAACCCTTGAGATGCGGGATTTTAAAGTAACAAACTGGCTTTATATTATCTGGAAAAAAAAAAAAGAAAGAAAAAACCCTGGAATGATAGCTGGATAAAGGCTGGTTATGCTGAATTTCATTAAGACCCACCCAGCTATATGGAAAGAGTGCTATGCCACTCTATTATATTAAAATGTAATAGAGGTGCAGCTGAGATTAGTTTGTCATTGTTCATGTGTTGTCTTTTTACATAGGACTGCAGGTTCAGCATTCTCTGAGAAAAGATATCAAGATATATGATGCAAAAACAAAGCGTTCCCCAGTCCTAAAGTCACATATTCATTATGGCTCCTATGGATTATAATAATGATAAGTTTTATTTCTCTAGCGCCAACATATTCCGCAGCGCTTTAGACTCTTTAGACTCCCAGACTAAGAAATAAGATTCTCTGGTCGGATGAGATGAAGATAGAACTTTTTGGTGATAATTGTAAGCAGTATGTGTGGAGAAAACCAGGCACTGCTCATCACCTGCCCAATACAATCCCCACAGTGAAACATGGTGGTGGCAGCATCATGCCTGGGGGGTTAGATTAGACTCTGTCCAGTTATATTTTGTCTGTTTTATATTCTCACCAAGAAAGAGTCACGCGTTACACAGTAATCATGGAAATATGCTTTGATCCTAATGGGAATTTCTAGCCTATATTTCCCTGATAAGATTAATACATCCTTTCCTTCTGGCCATACATACGTCTTCGGCTTTACATAGGAGGCTGGAAATATTGTAAGATGGGAAGTAAAAACAATATCTACTAATGTGAAATGAGTAGCGTCTTGGTGACTGTTTTACATACATGAATGTGGTGAGTGGTTAGTACTATGTGAATGAATGCCAACGCCGATGATATTCAATGGATACAGAAAGTATTCAGACCCCTTTGCTCAGCACTGAGTAGAAGCACCCTCCTTTTGAGCTAGTACAGCCATGATTCTTCTTGGGATCCTGGATTTGAGGATCCCCGACCATTCCTCCTTGCAGATCCTCTCCAGTTCCCTCAGGTTGGATGGTGAACGATGGTGGACGTTATTTTCAGGTCTCTCCAGAGATGCTCAGTTGGGTTTAGGTCAGGGCTCTAGCTGGGCCGGTCAAGAATGGTGACAGAGTTGTTCTGAAGCCACTCTTTTGTTATTTTAGCTGTGTGCTTAGGATCATTGTCTTGTTGGAAGGTGAACCTTCAGCCATATCTGAGGTCCAGAGCACTCTGAAAGAGGTTTTCTTCCAGGATATCTCTGTACATGGCCGCATTCATTTTCCTTCAATTGCAACCAGTCGTACTGTGCCTGCAGCTGAAAAACAGCCCATAGCATGATGCTGCTACCACCATGTTTCACTGTGGGGATTGTATTGGGCAGGTGATGAGCAGCGCCTGGTTTTCTCCACACATACCGCTTAGAATTATCACCAAAAAGTTTAATCTTCGTCTCATCAGACCAGAGAATCTTATTTCATAGTCTGGGAGTCCTTCAAGTGTTTTTTTGCAAACTCTCTGCGGGCATTCATATGTCTTGCACTGAGGAGAGGCTTCCATTGGGCCACTCTGCCATAAAGACCCGACTGGTGTAGGCTGCAGTGATAGTTGACTTTGTGAAACTTTCTCACATGTCCCTACTGCATCTCCGGAGCTCAGCCACAGTGATCTTGGGGTTCTTCTTTACCTCTCTCACCAAGGCTCTTCTCCCCCGATTGCTCAGTTTAGCTGGACGGCCAGGTCTAGGAAGAGTTCTGGTTGTCAAACATCTTCCATTTAAGGATTATAGAGGCCACTCTGCTCTTAGGAACCTTGAGTACTGCAGAAATTCTTTTGTAACATGGGCCAGATCTGTGCCTTGCCACAATTCCGTCTCTGAGCTCCTTGGACAGTTCCTTTGACCTCTTGATTCTCATTTGGTCTGACAAGTGCTGTGAGCTGTGAGGTCTTATATAGACAGGTGTGTGCCTTTCCAAATCAAGTCCTATCAGTTTAATTACACACAGGTGGACTCCAATGAAGGAGTAGAACCATCTCAAGGAGGATCACAAGGAAATGGACAGCATGTGACTTAAATATAAGTGTCTGAGCAAAGGGTCTGAAAACTTATGACCATGTGATATTTCAGTTTTCTTGGTTAATAAATTTGCAATAAATTTCTACATTTCTGGGTTTTTTTCTGTCAAGATGGGGGATGGGGTGCAGAGTGTGCATTAATGAGAAAAAAAGGAACTTTTTTGAATTTACCAAATGGCTGCAATGAAACAAAGAGTGAAAAATTTAAAGGGGTCTGAATGCTTTCCGTACCCACTGTATTTGATGAGAGAGAAAGTCAGAGATGAAAAGAGAGAGCAAGGAAGATAAACATATTCTGATGTACTATGCAGAAAAAGCAAATGACTCCATTCTCCTACATAGTCCACTGTGGTGTGTTCCCCTTTAAGGCACTGTGCACACGCTGCAGTTTTTGACGAGATTTTTGACGCAGTTTTTTTAAAATCTGCATCAAAATCTGCATGTCTCTCCTGAAGGCAGCAAAGTCTATGGGATTTTAGATTTCCTGTTAACACTGTGTTTTTTTTCCGTGCGGTTTTGGTGCAGATTTTGATGCAGAAAAAATCTGCAGCATGTCAATTATTAGTCAGGCTTAGCATTTTTTCACCCATTGACTTCAATTCATAGACTTTCTTGATGGACCCAAAAAAACACATCTAAACTCCACCAAAACCGCATCCGGTTTTGACCCGGTTTTTTTCACAGCCTGCAGATTTGGTGCAGAAAATTTCTGCACCAAATCTGCGGCATGTGCACATAGCCTAATACTGCAGATATATGTGTCTATAGCATGTTACATATACATGAAAATAGACTGCGATGATCACAGTAAGTTGCTGGGTCTAATTAAAGGGGTTGTCCACAATTTGGGTAACCCTTTATAAGTAAAAAATAATATAATGAATATTTAGCTTTGGTATCACTCGGTCCCTCGGGAACCATATAAGTCACGTGATGCAGCCAAACAGCGGCTGCAAATGGGTGGCAGTTCTCACACTTCAAAATAAAGAAAATTTGTCCGATAATTCAACAAAAATATTCAATTTATTGTAAATTCATAAAATCCATATTAATAGACAAGAGAGGCAGTTCCAGTTAACGAGTTTCAACACACTTCCTTCAGACGTCCAAGGTTTGTCTGAAGAAAGTGTGAGCGAAGCAGTTCATTGGTGACTAATGATGGGCGGACTCACAGAAACCCAGTTCGGGCCCGGAATTAACGCTGATCCCCATATTAAGGGTACTTTACTGCAATATTGGTACCGATATCGCTAGCGAGCGTACCCGCCCCAGTCGGTTGTGTGTCACGGGCAAATCGCTGCCCGTGGCGCACAATATCGCTAACACCCATCACACGAACTTACCTGCCTAGCGACGTTGCTGTGGCCGGTGAACCATCTCCTTTCTAAGGGGGGCGGTTCATTCGGCGTCACAGCGGCGTCACTAAGTGGCCGCTCAATAGAAGCGGAGGGGCAGAGATGAGCGGGCCGAACATCCCGCCCACCTTCTTCCTTCCTCATTGCCGGCAGCCGCAGGTACGGTGATGTTCGTCGTTCCCAGGGTGTCACACGTAGCGATGTGTGCTGCCTCAGGAACGACGAACAACCTGCGTCCAGCACCAGCAACGATATTTGGGAACTGAACGACGTGTCAACGATCAACGATTAGGTGAGTATTTTTGATCGTTAGCGGTCACTCGTAGATGTCACATGCAACGACGTCGCTAACGAGGCCGGATGTGCTCACGAATTCCGTGACCCCAACGATATCTCGTTAGTGATGTCGTTGCGTGTAACGGGGCCTTAATTCTTGCACTTAACAGTAAAAAAGAGGTTTCTTTATAGAGCTACAAAGTTTAGACCTGGCTAGGCCTACAGATAAAAATCACAATTAATTGCAAGAATTATTCTGCTGTATGATTTGCCATAAAAATAATGATTTATTAGGGCTTTTAAAGATTTTTTTGTTCCTTTGAAAGGAAACTATTGACCATGTATGGGAACACGTTTGGCTTGACTACTGCCATTCACAGCATCTGCACCACATTTACAGATTTTCATAAATTTGGCATAAAACAAATCATGCAATATTTAACTAATACAATGTGAACGTTTGCATGTAAATGTGTCCCAATGTGTCTATGGCACGGCTGGACAGAAAAATCACACATTATAGTGTCGTAACATTGCCATAGTCCTGAGCTGCCATAGGAGGCACAGCTCTGCCACAGAAGGCACCAAAATTATACTCTGACAAGCAAAAGCATAACAATGTTTTGAGCCTTTGACTTTCAGGCTCCATATCTCACCATCCAGTATAGCTTTGAGCATGAGACAACCTTTATTTTATATACAATCATCTTGGCTATCTCATACATAAATGTGACTTGCAGCTATTTAGCTTATGAGTAGTTATGCAGATTCTTGTCATGTCACTGCATTATTACTGTTTTGCTCCTAAAAATCAAAATTTTCATTTTCATTATTTTGTAAATCCACCTTTGGCTTTCAACACTGCCTGAACCCTTCTTGATCAGATTCAAGCATGTATTGACAAATATCTGATCCCAGGTCTCTTCTACACGTTCCCAGTGTTGGTGTATATACTGGTTGCCTCACTTGGGGATGTATACAGCTTTTTCTCAAACTCTACCCACAACTGTTGGATTGGGTTGAGGTCTGGGGACTGTGGGGACAATCCAGCTCCTCTATGTCATTGTCATTGAACCATTTCTTCCACAATCTCGCCGTATGCTTCTGGTCCATGTCATGCTTAAAGACTATGTCGTCCTTGTCATACCCATAGTACTCGCGTGTACGCAGTAATTGGTCTTGTAGGATCCTCACATACAGTATAGCTCAGCATTGAGGCCCCCATCGATCCTGGTCAAGTATTTATGCCTTTGGCTGGTCAACACCCCCATATCATCAGGATTCCTCCACCAAACTTGACATTTCCTTCAATTTCTCGATCCATTAGCCCCTTTTTCCTTCCAGACCCATTTGCCCCCATCAGAGCCTAGTCTTTGACTTTTGTCTCATTTCACCAAATTACTCGTTTCCAATCCTCTGTCAACTTTTCAGTCTGCTTTGCAAACTCAAACTGATGCCGAGGATTATTGACCTTTTTTTCGGGCCATCATTCCACACTTGTGTAACGTGTGTCGCAAAGTGCTTGCATGGACGTCTGTGATCTCACCATTATGAAGCAGACGAGCCGCCTCCACTGTTGGGTTTTTCGCCCCAGAACTGATAGACCTTGTGATCAGCGACTTGTTGACTCCGATATTTTGCCTGGATGTCCACCTCTTGGCTTTTGAATGGATGCACTTTATTTCATATTCTTCCAACCGTCATAGTCTCACATGATGCAGTTTGTCAATTTTTTTGCCCAAGAAACCACTACCAATGAGTATCTATCTATCTATCCATCTATCTATCTAGCTACAGTGACTTGCGAAAGTATTCGGCCTCCTTGAATTTTTCAACCTTTTCCCACATTTCAGGCTTAAAACATAAAGATAAAACTTTTAATGTTCTGGTGAAGAATCAACAGCAAGTGGGACACAATTGTGAAGTTGAACGCAATTTATTGCTTATTTTAAATTTTTGTTAAAAATAAAAAACTGAAAATTGGAGCGTGCAATATTATTCGGCCCCTTTAAGTTAATACTTTGTAGCGCCCCCTTTTGCTGCGATAACAGCTGCAATCTCTTGGGATATGTCTCTATCAGTTTTGCACATCGAGAGACTGAAATTCTTGTCCATTGTTCCTTTGTAAACAGCTGGAGCTGAGTGAGGTTGGATGGAGGCGTTTGTGAACAGCAGTTTTCAGCTCTTTCCACAGATTCTCGATTGGGTTCAGGTCTGGACTGTGACTTGGCCATTCTAACACCTGGATACGTTTATTTGTGAACCATTCCATTGTTGATTTTGCTTTATGTTTGGGATCACTGTCTTGTTGGAAGACAAATCTCCGTCCCAGTCTCAGGTCTTTTGCAGACTCCAAAAGGTTTTTCGATTATGGTTTCATCTGACCAGAGTACCTTCTTCCACATGTTTGGTGTCTCCCAGGTTCCCTGTGGTAAACTTTAAATAACATCTTTTATGGATATCTTTGAGAAATGGCTTTCTCCTTGTCACTCTTCCATAAAGGCCAGATTTGTGCAATGTATGACTGATTGTTGTCCTATGGACAGACTCTCCCACCTCAGCTGTAGATTAAGGGTACTTTCACACTTGCGTTATCTTTTTTTTTGGCGCAATCCGGTAACGGATCCGCTGTTTCCCATAGACTTGCATTGATGACGGATTGTGCCAAAAGTACCTGTGTTGCTTCCGTTGGCCGACGCTCCGTTGCTTCCGCCGAGCGGAAGCAACGCTGAATGTAATGTTAAATGCTTGCGTCAAAATGATGACGACCAGCGGATTCCGTTGCTTCCGTTAAAATTTATAATGGTTCCCTATGGTAGCGGATTCCGTTGCTAAGTGCTTAACAACGGAATCAGCTGCTGGATTCCGCTATTTTTTACTGAGCATGCCCAGACTAAAGACCAATCACTATGTCAAGGTTCCTTATCTGGAAAGCTATATACAGTGCCTACAAGTAGTATTCAACCCCCTGCAGATTTAGCAGGTTTACACATTCGGAATTAACTTGGCATTGTGACATTTGGACTGTAGATCAGCCTGGAAGTGTGAAATGCACTGCAGCAAAAAAGAATGTTATTTCTTTTTTTTTTTTTTTTTTTTTTTAAATTGTGAAAAGTTTATTCAGAGGGTCATTTATTATTCACCCCCTCAATCCACCAGAATTCTGTTTGGTTCCCCTAAAGTATTAAGAAGTATTTCAGGCACAAAGAACAATGAGCTTCACATGTTTGGATTAATTATCTCTTTTTCCAGCCTTTTCTGACTAATTAAGACCCTCCCCAAACTTGTGAACAGCACTCATACTTGGTCAACATGGGAAAGACAAAGGAGCATTCCAAGGCCATCAGAGACAAGATCGTGGAGGGTCACAAGGCTGGCAAGGGGTACAAAACCCTTTCCAAGGAGTTGGGCCTACCTGTCTCCACTGTTGGGAGCATCATCCGGAAGTGGACGGCTTATGGAACTACTGTTAGCCTTCCACGGCCTGGACAGCCTTTGAAAGTTTCCACCCATGCCGAGGCCAGGCTTGTCCGAAGAGTCAAGGCTAACCCAAGGACAACAAGGAAGGCGCTCCGGGAAGATCTCATGGCAGTGGGGACATTGGTTTCAGTCAATACCATAAGTAACATACTCCACCGCAATGGTCTCCGTTCCAGACGAGCCCGTAAGGTACCTTTACTTTCAAAGCGTCATGTCAAGGCTCGTCTACAGTTTGCGCATGATCACTTGGAGGACTCTGAGACAGACTGGTTCAAGGTTCTCTGGTCTGATGAGACCAAGATCGAGATCTTTGGTGCCAACCACACACGTGACGTTTGGAGACTGGATGGCACTGCATACGACCCCAAGCATACCATCCCTACAGTCAAGCATGGTGGTGGCAGCATCATGCTGTGGGGCTGTTTCTCAGCCAAGGGGCCTGGCCATCTGATCCGCATCCATGGGAAGATGGATAGCACGGCCTACCTGGAGATTTTGGCCAAGAACCTCCGCTCCTCCATCAAGGATCGTAAGATGGGTCGTCATTTCATCTTCCAACAAGACAACGACCCAAAGCACACAGCCAAGAAAACCAAGGCCTGGTTCAAGAGGGAAAAAATCAAGGTGTTGTTAATCCAATTTCCGGTCAATATCACCAATTTGAATGTTTTTTCAAACACACAAAAATAACCAAAAATCATTGTTGAAAAAAGCAACATAAAGCAAAACAAAATTATACAAATACATACACTAAAAAGCGGGAAATTACTCAACAAACCAATAATTGGGTACATTTTTATTATTATTTTTTTGGTTTAAAAAATGTTTGGGTACAGAAAGGAGCATAAGCTCTTTATTTAACATTCAAAAATAATATCAACGGTGAAAAAAACAAAAAAACAAAAAAAAATTAAAAAAGAGAGGTAAACAAAATATGGGGACTATGGGTGGCTGATTTTTCTCACCTCCGCAATTGTCCCCTAGTTCTCCCAGATATTTTCTCCTGGTCTGATTTCTTCAGAGATGGTCTTCAGGGATTCACAGCAGCTCTCAGTGTCCAAAGGCATTGTTTGCTGCTTTGAATTAGGGCTCTTAGGGTGGGTCTATTGTTTGGTAATGGCAGGTGGTTTAGGGTGGGGCTATTGTTTGGTCATGGGAGGTGGGTCTATTGTTTGGTCATGGGAGGTGGGTCTATTGTGTAATGGGAGGTGGGTCTATTGTTTGTTAATGGGAGGTGGGTAGGGTAGGGCTATTGTTTGGTAATGGGAGGTGGGTTTAGGGTGTGGCTATTGATTGGTAATGGGGGTAAGGTTTGTTATGGTGCTAATTGGGCTGTCCCAAAGAAGAAGAAAAAAACAAAAAAAACAAACCAGATCTAACGGATTCCGTTTAACGGACGCATAACGGATGCAACGCGTCCATTTTTTTCACAGAAAACCGCTAACGGATTCCTGTGAAATAATGGATCCGTTGCTTCACTTTGCACCTTAAAAATAACGGATGCGTCAAAACGACGCAGCAACGGACCCAGCGGATTTAACACAACGCAAGTGTGAAACTAGCCTAATGCAGTTTTTACAGAGTGATCATGGGCCTCTTGGCTGCATCTCTGATCAGTCTTCTCCTTGTTTGAGATGAAAGTTTTGAGGGACGGCCGGGTCTTGGTAGATTTGCAGCGGTATGATACTCCTTCCATTTCAATATGATCGCTTGCACAGTGCTTCTTGGGATGTTTAAAGTTTTGGAAATCTTTTTCCCCAGAGGGGCGTGGCAGCTAAAAGTCCCCTTACTTTACTGGCAGCCAGACTGGTTTGCAAAGTCTCCTTAAGGAGAATAGTGTTCCCCCGTGGTCCCCACAAAGATTCTCATGAGCCAGATCAGACACTCCCATACTTTGCAATGACGAGGGGCAAGCACCCCGAAACACTGTGTCTGCAAATTGGGATTCTGATCTGGCTTATATATCCTAGGTCATATGCAAAGGATTGTTAAAAATCCACATTTGACTTTTAGGATCGCTACTTCCAATAGGTGGTGCTGCGCTAGAGTTTGTCTCCATTCCTGGAGAGATAATTTGAATATTCCCCAGAGAGGTGTGGCAGCTATAAATCCCCTTACTTTACTGGCAGCCAGACTGGCTTGCAAAGTCTCCTTAAGGAGAATAGTGTTCCCCTGTGGTCCCCACAAAGCTTCTCATGAGCCAGATCAGACACCCCCATACTTTGCACTGACGAGGGTCAAGCACCCCGAAACACCATGTCTGTAAATTGGGATTCTGATCTGGCATAGATATCCTAGGTCATATGCAAAGGATTGTTAAAAATCCACATTTGTCTTTTAGGATCGCTATTTCCAATAGGTGGCGCTGCGCTAGAGTTTGTCTCCATTCCTGGAGAGATAATTTGGAAATCTTTTTGTAACCAAATCCGGCTTTAAACTTCTCCACAACAGTATCACGGACCTGCCTGTTGTGTTCCTTGGTCTTCATGATGCTCTCTGTGCTTTACACAGAACACTGAGACTATCACAGAGGAGGTGCATTTATACAGAGACTTGTTTACACACAGGGGGCTTATATTTATCTTCATCAGTCATTTAGGACAACATTGGATCATTCAGAGATCCTCAATCAACTTCTGGAGTGAGTTTGCAGCACTGAAATTAAAGGGGCCAAATAATATTGCACGCCCCAATTTTCAGTTTTTTATTTTTTACAAAAATAAGCAATAAATATCATTCACCTTCACAATTGTGTCCCACTTGTTGTTGATTCTTCACCATAAAATTTAATTTTTGTATCTTTATGTTTGAAGCCTAAAATGTAGGATAAGGTTGAAAAATTCAAGGGGAGCGAATACATTCGCAATGCACTGTATCTATCTATCTATCTATCTATCTACCTCATATCTCTATTTAGCTATCTAGCTATTAGAAAAAAAATAAATATAAATAAATGTATATATATATATATATATATATATATATATATATATTTCCATTCTTGGCATTTTCCTGCTGAATATTAGTGCCTCAATGGTGCATCATGCATAAATATTCTATGAACTGGGTTCAATATGAAACAATTGCAGATTAATGATTTAATGTACAGATGAAAAAAGCTAAACCTTCAATTACTCTCAATTATAACAGCTACCAACATACTTGTTAAGCTAATTACTGAAACCCTCCATAAAGAGTGTCTTGTGCAGCTGGTGTAGGGATTAAGCGCCAGTCGCTTCCCTCATACAGGAGGAGGACATACAATGCGCTCTGTAAATAGGATTTATTTCCATGCTATTTTTCTTTATATCTGCAATAAAATAAGTCACTTTCCACTGATAATCTTATTTTTCTGCATATTTGCATCTATTAACCTGACCCACAGCTTCTATAATACTTGTTTAGCTGAGGTTAAATTACATTTCATGCAGAATTGTTACGCGCAGCCTGTGCCTACGACGGTACACGGTCATTTTTTTTTTTTACCATGTTTCTCTGTTTGTTTCTCTCTGTGTATTTTATCACTAGATTGAGGCGCTCCTAAAACAAGTAAAATGCACAAATGTATATTTAGGCAATTCCTTGTACGTGGGCGGAAGATATTGATCTTTATTAAAAATTGATTCAGACCTTGGTATTGCTTTTCTTTTATCTCGAAAACCATATTCTGTCAACTTGTATTTTTTTTTTTCCAATTTAAAGTTTTATTGAGTTTTCAAAAAAAGAAACATACATGAGAAGAACACGGAACCGTGCTGTAGCAAATAGCACTCATCGACAATCTGAACAATACCAAACTATCATGGGCTTCATAATGGAATATCGAAGATTACATTGATACATTGATACTCATTTTAAACCATATAAAATAGTGAAACAAAAAAGAAAGCTAAAGGAAAGAGGCAGTCATGAAGTGTAAAGAGGAAAGAGCGGGTCAGAGAAAGAAGTGAAAGGATAGGAAGTAGGACGCAGCGACCGGGACTAATACATTGTCTGTTGGACCAAGACTTGTCAAAAGGACGGTATATTATCTGAAGAATAAGGGGGCCAGGGTATCTGTCTTCCGGGAGTTAGAGTAGCTCCAGAATTTTTTTACTCAACAGGAATGATTCCCACTGAAACCATTTGGTGGCTGTCTCTACGGTTTGCCCACGTGACTGGGCCATCACCATTTCCATTCGGTGAATCACATTCACCTCCATTACCCACTCGTCCAGCGTAGTGGGGATAGGATCCTTCCAACGTCGTGGACAACTTGTATTTTTTATGTGGCTTCACGAAGACAAAGTGTATGTTCACACGGAACGTATTTGCTGAGGATAAGCCGTAAGGATATCTGTTGCATTTTACAGTATCTGGATTGTTCGCCCCCATAAGAACCAGGCCGAAATCGGCCTTAACATCCAAACATCTTTTTATCCCTTTTCATTCTTATATTACAGTAGCCTTAATTCGGTATATTTTTCGGCGACATAGTTGTTAAAAGGCTTGTTTAATGTGGATGAGTTGTGTTTGACAGGTCCACAATTTTGGGGTACATCCAATCTAATACCGAAATTTTAGTATTAACTCTCTTTTGGAAGAAATACAAAAGAAAAACAGCAATTCTGCAATTGATTTTTTCATTTAAAATGTTATAATTCTCATTTGCGGCAGAAATAAAGTATTAACGTAAAGTTGTGGGTCAGGACAATTATGCCAAGGTCAAAGTTATGTATTTATATTTCTTTCATCCACTGAGCTGTATGAGGGCTTATTTCTTTGTGGGACAAACTGGTTTTCACTGATCCCATTTTTGGGTAGACGCGGCTTTTTTTTATCACTTATTATTCCATTTTTTATGCGGGGGGATGAACATAAAAAACCCCAGCAATTCTGGCATTGACTTTTGTCATTTAATTTTTTTTTATTCTTGGGGGGACAGTCAGTGTGCGGAATAAATATAGTTGTATAGTACAAGTCAATATGAATATAGTAATATCTAGTGTAGAACTTTTTTAATGTTTTATTACTTTTGCACAAGGTAATCACTTTTAAGAAAAATATATATATTTTTTTGCTTGTCATATTTTTAGAGACACAACTTATTCATTTCTTGTTCCAGAGCTGTGTGACGGCTTGATATCCTTCCTCTCTTCCTTCCGTCCTCTCTTTCTTCCTTCCTTACTAGCTTCCTTTCTTCCTTCCTCTCTTTCTTCCTCTTTCTTCCTTCCTTACTAGCTTCCTTTCTTCCTTCCTTCCTCTCTTCCTTCCTTCAATCTTCCTTCCTCTCTTTCTTCCTTTCTTTCTTCCTTCCTTACTAACTTCCTCTGTTCCTTCCTTCAATCTTCCTTCCTCTCTTTCTTCCTTCCTCTCTTTCTTCCTTCCTCTCAATCTTCCTTCTGTTCTTTCTTCCTTTCTCTCAATGTTTCTTTCTCTCTATTTCTTTCTTTCTTTCTTTCTTTCTTTCTTTCTTTCTTTCTTTCTTTCTTTCTTTCTTTCTTTCTCTCTTTCTTTCTTTCTTTCCTGGCACCATTTTGGAGTCCATGCAACTTTTTGGTAATTTTTAATTTTATTTTATGTGAAGCAGAATAAACAAAATGTCAGTTGTGGAGTAGTATTTCGGGGTTTCTTTTATGACGTTCACCGTGATGGATAAATAATGACATTGTTTTGGTGTGTTAGTCATTACAGACACAGTAATATTAGACATGGTTGTTTTCATTTTTGAATTTTTTTTTTCTAAGATTAAATGGACTTTTCATTTGGAAAAATAAGATTAATTTATTTTTAGACATTTTTTAAACACTTTCACACAAGGGGGCTTAAACATCTGATCCTTTAATCCCATCAATAATACACTACATTACTTATGTAGTGCAGTGCATTATCCAGACTGTCGCTGTTATACTGATAGGCAGCCTGATAGATTTCACCTATGGCACAGTATATTGGGTTTTGATGTATGGCACACTGTAGGCCATTGTTAGGCCTCTGATTTCTATAGCAACCATTGGTTCATACTGGAGGCCATTCTTAGGCCTCTGGTTTCTATAGCAACCACTGGTACAGACTGGAGCCCATAGTTTTGCCTCGGATTTCTATAGCAACCACTGGCTTACACTGGAGACCATTGTTAGGCTTTGGATTTCTATAGCAACCACTGATTCACACTGGAGGCCATTGTCAAGCCTCTGGTTTCTATAACAACTATTGGTTCACACTGAAGGCCATTGTTAGGCCTCTGGTTTCTATGGCAACCACCCGGTACACACTGGAGGCCATTGTTAGGCCTCAGGCTTCTATAGCAACCACTGGTTCACACTCAAGGCCATTATTAGGCCTCAGACTTCTATAGCAACCACTGGTTCACACTAGAGGCCATTGTTAGGCCTCTGGTTTCTATAACAACTATTGTTTCACACTGGAGGCCATCGGTAGGCCTCTGGTTTCTACAGAAACCACCCGGTACACACTGGAGGCCATTGTTAGGCCTCAGGCTTCTATAGCAACCACTGGTTCACACTAGAGGCCATTGTTAGGCCTCTGGTTGCTATAGCAACCACTGGTTCCCTGCAATCGCGTTGCAGTTAGTAGATAGAGTGACAGAGGGCGTAATCTCCCTCTGCCAATTTCCTTACATGCCTTAGTTGCTACAGACTGTGGCATGTAACGGGTTAATTGAACCAGTACAAACACTGAGAACTTTCATTCTGTGCTTTTGTGTCTGTGCTAGAAGTGGGGAGTGAGCGCTGTTAGGCAGAGGGGGTCCCAAGGTCACAATCCCAGGGTGAAGATTCACTGCTTTTTCCCACTTCAATAGAATGTGGCACGTTTCATTAGGACGTTAAAAGACAGCACTGTGACAGCAAGCAGTGCAGAGAGAACCTGTGCCATTATTTGACCAGCCCTAATAATATTTTTTGCACATGTAGGAAAATACATAGTGTGACAGTAGCAATGTGAAGGAGAATGTATCGAATGCCAGCTTATCTGTGCAGAATTTGGGGCAGAAATTGAGCTTTTAAATCTGCGTTTTGCTCCAAATATGTACTACAAGTTTTAGCCTTTCCAATATACAGTATATGGTGAAATCTAATGCAATCCCACAGCAAATTCCTCACAAATCTGCATGTACCTCCTGTGGATATAGCTGCTAATTTGTATCCAATTCTGTCTTAGATTCTGACAATATGGCCCATGTGGACTCACCCGAGCACGTTGTAGTCTTTTCAAAATAGAAGAAAACATAACATTTTATTAAAAAAAAGAATGATTCAGACTAGGCGATTAGTGATGGGCTAGAGAGTGTGCGCTGTGATGCGATGCGACACTTGCACAGTGACAATGAAAGTTCAGTTACCAGGACTTTTGATGACATCATTGTCATGTGACCAGATGGTAGCCAATGAGGTATTACAACATTCACACCTGACAGGTCACATGGCTTTGACGTCACGGAAGGTCCTTTTAGTCAGAGGTGATTATTAGGGGCACAGCAATGATCGGACGGACGCGGAGGCAGAAGCGTCTGGGAGACAGAATCTGCAGGACACGTCCCAGGACCTGTAAGTATGATTGTGCCGCCCCTGCAGCGGATCCAACCGCTCAGATCCAGGGGTGGTGATTACTTGTGGCTCGAGGGTCTCCAGACCCGGGGGCTAGGGGCCACACTCAAATGAAGAAGGGGTATTTACAGGTGAGATATAGTTAGTTTGTGACGCCACCTGTGGTGTACGGTAATTGGGAGGTACCGCTGCTGCCGTTGGGAGTACCCAGGGTGATGGAGTGGGGCAGCAAGATGACATTACCCTCCATGGGTAGGGGTAGGCCCCGGGACTCTAGATGGTAATGCGGGGGTGCAGGGGTCAGTCGGGTACTCACTCAGCAATGAAGCAGACGCTGACAACAGGGTAAACCAAGTCTCTGACTGCCACTGCCTCTCAAGGGGAGCTCGTCCGGGTCTCGTCCCCTGCAGCACTGCCTGGTGGTCCGTAACCTGCCTCCTGGCACCAATTTAGATTGTCCGTTGTGGCCCGGTAGCTTGGAGCTTTCCGTGCCCCGCTCTCCACTGTGGCTAAGTGAAGGAGCCTGCTCTCAGGTGCTCACGCTTGTGATTTCAGTGGGCCGCTTGTTTGCAAAGCCCTATCCCCCTCATTGCGCTAGTGCCCCCGATCTCTGAGCTTCGTGGGAACAGTCCATAAAGGCCCTGTCCTCCGCAGGTTAATTGCCCGGTCGCCTGAAGCTTCTCCCCGATCTAGGGCTGTGTACCCCGACGTGCCTTCGGTCCCGGACCGGTGATAGGACCGGGCTGCTGACCGTCCTCCTTGATGGGTTCCAGGCACCTAGCCTCAATTTCCTGCGACCGGGGGTCCGACTCCTCTAGGTCCAAACCACCGTCTGCGACCTAGTCTGCTTCTTCCCTGGGAGCTACAACTTCCAGCTTCCTCAGAGCTCCTCACAGCTCGAGGGTCACTACTCAACTGACTTGACACCTTCCACCTCCCTGTCTGACCCATGGGTGGGCGGCCCTATTCCTGCTTAAGCAGCCCACTGTTGTGCCTGGCAGGTGTGGTGCAAGATGTATCTAGGACTTGTGAATGCTGGTGGAAGCAGTACTGCAGGATGGAGACCCAGAACCATGTGGGGTTTGAGTCCTGCATTAAGAAAAAGAGCGTGCAGAACCCTGTGACGACCTGAATAGTCCAGGGCGTCACATGATCATAATGTTTTTTAATAATGTGCTTTTTTTTACAGCCCCTGGGCCCGATCTGGACCCGATCTGTAACACGAGCTTCCCAGGAAAGCTCGTGATCGGGATCGTGTACATGATTACTATGTGATTGGTACACGATCCCCGATCTTTACAGATCGGGATCACCCTTCACTATAGGCGATCTTACTGTAACCAAGTGTTTACTCCAATGCTTCTAAAAATATATGTAAGAAAAATTACCGTAATTGAAAAAAAAGAAACTTTGATTTAAAGTCATTTTTGTGCGTGCAGCTCCTATGAGGGTATGCAGTATGTATTTCCATCAAAACTGTATTGTCTCCTAGGTTAGAGATTCTAAACCTTTTCGCCCTGTAGTCAGACTTCTTTCCATCTGGCCCCTGCTTCTTCTTTGCCTTTCTTATTATTAATACATTAGTAAGAAGAAGGGGACGCAGGGAGACAAGTTGCACATCGCTTAAGGATAACGCTACACATGGTCTAGTTTGTGCCCATGGAGAGACATGGTGCGCATACGAGATGTATACAAAAAACTGTAGGATATTTCAATGCTACTGTACGTGTCATTTTTTTGATACACTGGAACAATGAAAAAAGAGCGGTTTGCAAATATGAACACACTTGTTAGGCCGACTAACATTATTTTTTTAATATGTAAACACTGCTTTTTTTTGCCTTTTATATGGGGGTGTAATGGGTGCTATTATTTTTTTTTTTATTAAGCAATTTTTTTTTAAGTCAAATATTTTTTTATTAAAGTTTTTCCAACATCCCCGGGAATGCATCCCCCCCCGAAAAAAAACAACATAAGAGGTAAGCACAATGGCATCCATTACGGTCATCACATCACTAAATAGGTATGTGAGAGGGTACTTAAAGGGAACCTGTCACCACTTTTCGGCCAATAAGCTGTGGCCACCACCACCGGGCTCTTATACACAGCATTCTAACATGCTATATATAAGAGCGCAGGCCGGGGGTATGACATAAAAAACACTTTATAATACTTACCTTACCATTTGTGAAAGTATTGTAGTGCTCCTGCGCAGGACCGGCGAGTGTGTATGACATAGACGCATCATGCACGCCGGCTTCAGAAAGAGGACGAAGATGGCCGAAAGAGGAGGCACCGTCACCGGACAACGGAGACACCCATAGGCTCACAGCACGACCGTTAGGTAAGTATTGAAGACTGGTCATGCACCACTGCCTGTCACCTGCGGTACCGCATATGCCTGGGGTCTTTACTTGCCGGTGATTCAGTCCAGAGCGGGGTGCGCGTCACAGAACAAGATCCAAGGATGATGATAAGGTAAGAAAGAGGACCGCACTCCTTCGCTGTGCTGGAAACGTTATTCAAACAGGTGCAAGGTAAAAAGCTGGAGGCAACCTGTATGCCAGCTCCTACTATGGACGACGGCCGTTTCGCCTATTAATTAGGCTTCCACGGGTCCACATGTGGTAGTAGAACACCACCCCTGTTATAGGAATGCCTCTTTCTGCACTAGAATACTTTGATCTGCCCTGCTTAGGGCAGATCAAAGTGCGCCTGCTCAGGACCGGAATGCCGGCGAGTGTGTATGACGTCGGACACATCATGCACCGCGGCTAGAGAAGAGGAGAACAAAGATGGCCAAAAGAGGCGGCGCCGGCACGCACCGGACAACAGAGACGCCCATAAGGCCTACAGAGCGACCGTTAAAGTGTTTTTAATGTTATAACCCTGGCCTGGGCTCTTATATACAGCATGTTAGAATGCTGTATATAAGACCCCGGGGTGACTGCAGCTTATATGCCAAAAAGTGGTGACAGGTTCCCTTTAAACAGTCATGATCACTTTACATCAACACGTTAATATTCAAAAGAGACCTAAACAAAATCTCTGCAGTTCTCTGGAGGCAAAGCCTGAGCCGGGGCGCCCAAACTTTGTCAATCTTTCAGATACAGTCTCTTTTCCGATATATCGCTTTTTCCATACTTATCAGCCAGTTCACTTTGCTAATGTACTCTGGAATAGAGGGGGTCTGGTCATCCAACCAATGCTGCGCTATCAGCTTTCTAGTCATGTATAGCATTGTAGCTACCGCTGTTTTGCCATTTCGTCCGTCACCAAGTCTTCAACGTACCCCAACACACACACCAGAGGGGACCAAACCACCCCCACCGAATAGACTTTATTAATAATGTCAATTATTTCTTTCCGAAAAGGGTCGAGCTTGGGACATGACCACATAATGTGGATGAGATCTGCACACTGGGTTTTGCACCTGTTACACAGAGGGTCACTTCTAAGCCCGATAGCAATGTGGGGGTTCTATATTTTTGGTGTAGTAAGTAGATTTGGGATAAACGGTGCGACTATTCAGCAATTTTTACATTGGACAGTAGACCTCTGGTGAGCCGTCTATATAGGCATTTAAGTCATAGGAAATTGCATAAAATTATACCTTAAAATCTGCGATCCAATGTTTAATTGCAAGGTAATGCATATTTGTTTTTAATATGTAAATGAACTGTTAAGATGCATAGATTTCCCTGAGTCTGCCTCCAGAGCTAATGGTACATTAAATGATGAGACATGTAATGACCGACAGTCTGCTCTCCTGATCTAAGTGTTTCAAACTGCTATTGCCCCCTTTCATTTCAAATAAGCTCTGGAGGCAGATTCCTGGGAGATCTATGTCCGGCCCATAGATAATAACAGCTTATTTACATATTAAGAGAAATTCTTTTGAATAAGACAACGGATTGTAGAGATCAAGGTATCATTTAGTTCTACTTTCTATGATCTTCATGACCATTTACACAGCTTAGATGGATTGATCCTACTGACAGATTCCCTTAATCCTATGTCCGGCCCATAGATCCTAACAGCTCATTTACATATTAAAAGGAACCTGTCACCAGTTTTTTCAGTATTGAACCAAACGTAGCACCTTCTGCAGCTCCTGGGCTGCAGTCTATGAATGTGCACCTTGTTCCCTGACTCCCCTTGCAGACCTCACAAATACCTTTATAAAATCTGCCGCCACGTATGTAAATTAACCGTTATGGTCAGATGGGCATTCTTTTTTTTGGCCTCCTGTCCCTCCTTTTGCCGCTCTTCGCCGTACTCCTTTGATGATTGATGTGGATGACGCCTCTGCGAAGCGGCCAGTGAACTCTCTCAGAATCGCGCGCCTGCGCAGAGAGCTGACCTATGTTTTTGGCTCTGCCCACAATGGGATAGAGCGAAGTGCGCCTGCGCGAGCCAGGAATGACTCTGTGCAGGCACGCAATTTTGCCAAGCTACGTGGATGATGACGGAGGCGTCATCCACGTCAATCATCAAAGAAGGACGGCAAAGAGCGACAGAAGGATAGGCAGGAGGCCAAAGATGAACGCCCATCTGACCATATGTGGCAGCAGATTTTATAAAGGTATTTGTGGGGGAGTCAGGGAACAAGGTACACCTTCATAGAAGGTGCTACTTTTAGTTCAATGCTGAAAGAACTGGTGACAGGTTCCCTTAACCTATTATCTACCATTGTCCTTTTTTTGGGACGCCTAATCTTTTGCTTAAAATTCATTAAATTAAATTAATTAATTCATTCATTCATTTAATTTATACATTACATTAATTTTGCTTAAATTTCATTTTCATTTAAAAACATTTTTTCATTAAAAATCTGTCATTTAATAAAAAAAAATGAAAATCTCTAATTTGGGAAGTAATGGGTTAAGAAAAACGTGGATTTCTGTGGAATAGGATATCGGATCATAGAGGTCAAGGTATCATTTTGTTCAATGATATGATCTTTATGCCCATATAGGCCGCTTAGGAGGACTGATCCTCTGATCCCACTGACATATTCCCTCAGTCCTATCGAGAAGCATATTGAAAACAGATTTTTAAAAAAACACCCCACCTACTGGATGCTGCATTTAAAGCACCATCCGGTGTGATTTTTTTTTAGTGCTTTAAATCTAAGTCCCCTGACCCCTGTCTCGTACTCAGCTTATATCAGTCTCCTGTGTTTGCTTGGGAGCGCCGGAGGTCACAAATCAATTCAAGTCTATGAGAGCCTCATTCTGGCTTTCATAGACTTGCATTGGGAGCTTGTGACGTAATATAAGTCCCCTGACCCCTGTCTCATACTCATCTTCTATCAGTCTCCTGTGTTTGCTTGAGAGTGCCAGAGGTCACAAACCAATACAAGTCTATGAGAGCCTCGTTCTGGCTTTCATAGACTTGCATTGGGAGCTTCTGATGTAATTTAAGTCCCCTGACCCCTGTTTCATACACATCTTCTATCAGTCTCCTGTGTTTGTTTGAGAACGCCAGAGGTCACAAACCAATACAAGTCTATGAGAGCCTCATTCTGGCTTTCATAGACTTGCATTGGGAGCTTGTGACGTAATTTAAGTCTCCTGACCCCTGTCTCATACTCATCTTCTATCAGTCTTCTGTGTTTGTTTGAGAACACCAGAGGTCACAAACCAATACAAGTCTATGAGAGCCTCATTCTGGCTTTCATAGATTTGCATTGGGAGCTTGTGACGTAATTTAAGTCTCCTGACCCCTGTCTCATACTCATCTTCTATCAGTCTTCTGTGTTTGTTTGAGAGCGCCGAAGGTCACAAATCAATTCAAGTCTATGAGAGCCTTGTTCTGTCTCTCATAGACTTCCATTGGGAGCTTGTGACGTAACTTCTGACTTCCGACCAGTCAGAAATTACTGTCACAAGATGCACCGCGGGACCGGAGCGGGGTTGGTAAAAGGTGAAGATGTCAGAAGATGGGTATATGACACGGGGCTGAGGACTTACATTTAAAGCGCCACTCCAGTGAAAAAAGCAACAACGCTGGAGCGGTGCTTTGAAGACAAACAAAACAAACAAATACACAAAAAGTTAAGAAAACACTATTAAAAACCCCCACAGTTATTCTTATTCTCCATGAACAGCCAAAGCATTAAGAATAAATCAGAAATAATGTGTGAACCCACCGTTCAGGCAAAATGTTTTTATTTCTTTTTTTTCCATAAGAAAAAAGTCCAATACAAAGAACGTGCAAACCACAGCTTTTGTGTAGCGGTCCTCAGTTTCCCTTAGGTGGATCACACATCAATGTCCAACGTGACAACTCTGACTGGTGCTTTTGAAGACTACTATATTTTTAGATTTCCTTAGTTAAAGAGTCAAAATAACCTTAAACCCAACTTTTCTTTCTGCTTTTCACAATTTCTTTAGAGTAAATAATACGTTTATGCGATTTTCCTCTTCTGGACTAATAGCGTTAACTACTGAAAGGGTTTATATATAACTTTACGGCCTGCTAATTACTTTTTCCTCAGCCTGACCACAGTAGTCTAGACCAGTCGGTTGTGTGGAATCTCAATTGCTAAGATCATAATCTTCACCTGAGCCCATATGACCTCAATTCAACCACTTCTGGATAGACAACTCGGAAAAAAAAACCCCACACTGGTGAAGCTATAAAAAGCAAAGCATTCACCGTAATGGCAGCACCTCTAAACACAATGGGGTATATTCATTAGTGGCAGGGGAGAAGTAGGCTGAAATTGTACATTGACACATATATGCATTAACATTCATGCATAATTCATAGCAGGAGCTATAGTTTGTACCTATTCCCATGCAATTACTCAGGGTGGTTTACCCAAGCTTGAACTGCTAGTTAGTTTTTCACATATTTTTACATCTACATAGCTGTATGATGGCTTCATTTTTTCATGGGTCAAGTTGTAGTTTTGATTTACCCTGTAATGTACTAAAAAAAACGTGAAAAAAATTCCAAGTGAAAGGAAATGGTTAAAAAAAAATGCAATTCCGCCGTTGTTTTTTGGGGGGTTTTCAGTGTGCGGTAAAAATTATTAACATTATTCTTCATCTCGGCACAATTATGTCGATACCAAACTTGGGTGCAGTTTATATATATATATATATATATATATATATATATATATATATACGGTATATATATATATATATTGGGGAGGTGAAAAAATAATCTCAGAACTTTATAAAAAAAAATAAATTATATATATATATATATATATATATATATATATTGCGGAGGTGAAAAAATAATCTCAGAACTTTATAAAAAAAAATAAATTATATATATATATATATATATATATATATATATATATATATATATATTGGAGAGGTGAAAAAATAATCTCAGAACTTTATAAAAAAAAAAAAAATTTTTATATATATATATATATATATATATATTGGGGAGGTGAAAAAATAATCTCAGAACTTTATAAAAAAAAAAAAAAAAAGATTTGTGTCACCATTTCCTAAGACCCATAATCTTTATATATTTGCATTTATAAAGCTGAAATTTTGCGTAGTGACCCGTACTTTATATTTGTGGTGTGTTAAAGTTTTGACGGCTTTTTGTTAATTTTTTTTTTTTTGGGTGGGGAGACGTGGGGTGTGAATGACCAAAAAACACCAATTCAGGGATGTCCATTTTTTTCTTTATGATATTTACTATTTGGGTAAATAATTTTATACTTTCATAGGAATTTTGCAAATGTGGAGATACCGAGTTAATTTATTAGTTTAATTATTTAAATTGAGAAATGGGGGGGAAGGAGGGGTGATTTAAAGTGTTATATGTCTTTAAATATTTGTAGTACATTTTTTTCAATTAACTTTCATTTTTTTTTTTTCCCAGTGGTCATTTGTACTATATACCGCAATACCTCACTGACGTGGTATACTGCAAAAATGACAACCTTCCATTAGGCCTCATTCACACATCAGTATTTGGTCAGTAATTTGCATCAGAAAAAAAAAAAACTATAAGGCTATGTGCGCACTAGAAATTGACTTTTTCTTAAGAAAAATCCGGACTCTCTGAAAGAATCCCGCACCTGTGGTAAAAAAACGCACCAAAGCCGCAACGAAATCCGCATGCGGTTTTGCTGCAGTTTGGTGCGGATTTGCAGCGTTTTTTTCGCAGGTTGGTCTCTGTGGATTTTTACCATTATCTATGACATAAACCGCAGGTACCTGCGGAAAAGAAGTGACATGCACATTAATTCCGCAGTGGAAAATCCGTGGGTAAATCCGCAGGTATAAAAAAACGCAGTGTGCGCGCAGCATTTTTTTAAACCCATAGGTTTTGCTGGGGAATGACTGCAGAAATGTTAGGCACATTTTCTGCAGCAAATCTGTAAAAAATCTACACATTTCCTAAGGGTACATGCCCACAATCAGGACTAAGGCTAGGGCCCCACTTTGCGTTTTTAACCTGCGTTTCTGCAGCGTTTTGAGCTGCAGCGTTTTATGGCTAATGGCTTGCGTTTTGTTTTTTCCATGTTATCCTATGGAAATTGTGAAATTTCTGACCCCACTTTGCGTTTTAAAGCGCTGCGTTTAATTTGCATATTTTGTGGCAAAAACCATGCGTTCAAAGAAGCAGCATGTCAATTGTTTTTGCCATTTTGGGTGCGTTTTGCTAATATTGAGGTCTATGAGAAATGGCAAAAACCAAGATTCCAGCAAATTCCTGCGTTTTACCTGCTTTTCCAGTGCAGAAAACATGCATTTTGGACTTCAAAATAATGATTTCATATGTCCTTTTACACACACACATAGTCCTACAATTAAAAATAAGAATGTTAATAAATTATTGCTATTTTTCCATTAAATATCATATTACCGATATAATTTAATTAAATTATTTTCATTATTTTTCACAAAAATATAGATTTGGGGTTATTTCCCAATTTTTTCATTGAGTTTGACTATTTAAACTTTATTTAGCAGTGTCTTGATGTTCAAAACGCATCTATCAAAACGCAGGTGGAAAAGCAGGTAAAAAGCGCTGAAAACGCATCTAAAACGCGGTAAATACGCATGCATTTTCAGCGCTAAATTTCTGAAAAAGGCAACTTTGGTCATATCAATTAAGCCAAAAACGTGCGTTTCCAAATGCAAGCAGATAAACGCAAAGTGGGGCCCTAGCCTAACTGCATCCTGGACGCAGCGGGTCCTGACCCACGGGGTCGTGAGTCTCCTCCGCAGGAGACCGCAGCTGCCAGTGTCCACGATCAGGGTTTGGGGCGCTGCAGTCTCTCGCTGTGTTCTCCCTGCGGAGAACGCTTGCGTCTCCGCAGTGAAGAATTGACAAGCTTACGGCTTGGGAAGCCGCACCACAGGTCAGAGTCCGCTGTGGGCTGTACACGCACAGTGGGCACACGATTTCTATAAATCTCATCCTCTGTGCTTGTACTGTGCAATGCAGCGTTTTGGACGCAGCTGAAACAAGTTGTGTGGAAAACGCTGTGAACCCTGATCGTGGACACGCAGCCGAATTGAAAGATTGACTGCTGTTCTGTGTTTTGGAAACACTCTTGGTTTTGGTATAGAAATACTGATCAAAAATACTGTTGTGTGATCAAAGCCTTACAGGCCGGGGGTCATGGGTGTAGAAAGATGGCAGCAATGGGAGCCTTCTGTAGTTTTCTAGCTGGCATGGTAACGCATTGTCACCCTGCACACACATGCATAGGGTGTCTTGGCCATCTCTCCCAAACACAGGCGAGCAAATGCTCCTATGTTCTCTATGAGAAAACTACCGAAAGACATGTCTGGCGATAGCTTATCTCAAGGAGAACAAAGTGATTGGCGGTCAAAAAGTATACATTCCCAATTGAAATCTTCCCTTGGTATCAGTTGGCCGGCACCTCCATATACAGTCATATGAAAAAGTTTGGGCACCCCTATTAATGTTAACCTTTTTTCTTTATAACAATTTGGGTTTTTGCTTTTTCAGTTTCATATATCTAATAACTGATGGACTGAGTAATATTTCTGGATTGAAATGAGGTTTATTGTACTAACAGAAAATGTGCACCGCATTTAAACTAAATTTGACCGGTGCAAAAGTATGGGCACCCTTATCAATTTCTTGATTTGAACACTCCTAACTACTTTTTACTGACTTACTGAAGCACTAAATTGGTTTTGTAACCTCATTGAGCTTTGAACGTCATAGGCAGGTGTATCCAATCATGAGAAAAGGTATTTAAGGTGGCCACTTGCAAGTTGTTCTCCTATTTGAATCTCCTATGAAGAGTGGCATCATGGGCTCCTCAAAACAACTCTCAAATGATCTGAAAACAAAGATTATTCAACTTAGTTGTTCAGGGGAAGGTACAAAAAGTTGTCTCAGAGATTTAAACTGTCAGTTCCCACTGTGAGAAACATAGTAAGGAAATGGAAGAACACAGGTACAGTTCTTAAGCCCAGAAGTGGCAGGCCAAGAAAAATATCAGAAAGGCAGAGAAGAAGAATGGTGAGAACAGTCAAGGACAATCCACAGACCACCTCCAAAGACCTGCAGCATCATCTTGCTGCAGATGGTGTCACTGTGCATCGGTCAACAATACAGCGCACGTTGCACAAGGAGAAGCTGTATGGGAGAGTGATGCGAAAGAAGCCGTTTCTGCAAGCACGCCACAAACAGAGTCGCCTGAGGTATGCAAAAGCACATTTGCACAAGCCAGTTACATTTTGGAAGAAGGTCCTGTGGACTGATGAAACAAAGATTGAGTTGTTTGGTCATACAAAAAAGTCGTTATGCATGGAGGCAAAAAACACGGCATTCCAAGAAAAGCACTTGCTACCCACAGTAAAATTTGGTGGAGGTTCCATCATGCTTTGGGGCTGTGTGGCCAATGCCGGCACCGGGAATCTTGTTAAAGTTGAGGATCGCATGGATTCAACTCAGTATCAGCAGATTGTTGACAATAATGTGAAGAATCAGTGACGAAGTTGAAGTTACGCAGGGGATGGATATTTCAGCAAAACAATGATCCAAAACACCGCTTCAAATCTACTCAGGCATTCATGCAGAGGAACAATTACAATGTTCTGGAATGGCCATCCCAGTCCCCAGACCTGAATATCATTGAACATCTGTGGGATAATTTGAAGCGGCTGTCCATGCTCGGCGACCATCAAACTTAACTGAACTGGAATTGTTTTGTAAACAGGAATGGTCAAATATACCTTCATCCAGGATCCAGGAACTCATTAAAAGCTACAGGAAGCGACTAGAGGCTGTGATTTTTGCAAAAGGAGGATTTACAAAATATTAATGTCACTTTTATGTTGAGGTGCCCATACTTTTGCACCTGTCAAATTTTGTTTAAATGCAGATTGCACATTTTCTGTTAGTACAATAAACCTCATTTCAATCCAGAAATATTACTGAGTCCATCAGTTATTAGATATATGACACTGAAATAGCAAAAACCCAAATTGTTATAAAGAAAAAAGGTTAACATTAATAGGGGTGCCCAAACTTTTTCATATGACTGTACATGAGTGTTGTTTGAACCCATCGATATTGGCGAGTGCGGCCATTAATCCAATGTGTATGGGGGACTTAAAAGGAATCTGTCACCAGGTTTTTGCTTCTTCATCTGAGACCAGCATGATGTAGAGACACAGACCTTGATTCCAATTATGTGTCACTTACTGGGCTGTTTGCTGTCAGTTTGATAAAATCAATGTTTTCTCTGCTGCGGATCTAGCAGTTATACAGAGCTGATGAATATGCTGGACTACCTAGAAGCACGCCAAGTAGTCCTGTAATGATAATCCACTGCTGATTAAACAATGATTTTATCAAACCTACACTAAGCAGCCCAGTAAGTGACACATCGCTGGAATCGGGATCTCTGCCCCTACGTTATGCTGTTCTCAGATTAGGTGACAAAACCCTGGTGACAGATTCCCTTTAAGGAGTGTGTACACATAACATAAGTTAAGGCGGATTGCACCTGAAATTCAACTGAAAAGCGTATTAAAAAGGCTAAAAAAAATTAACATATGTACTACAATGTCAAAACGATATGCTGTTCTTTTGTTTGGTCTTTTTGCGCTTCTTTAAACCACTTCAGGCTTCAAGACTAGCTAAAACAAGTAACCTGAGGCGGCTCTCTGTTTTATATGTACAGTAAAAAAAAAAACGCCGCCTACAAAAATGACCAAAAAAACACCAAAGCTTCAAGAAAACAGGACGTTAGTTTACTCTGGTTCTTCAATCTGAATTATAAAAACTGAATATAAAGTGAACTTGGTAAATATTCTACACCAAAGCTATCTATGGCTCAGCTGACATGATGTACCGTAATTAAAACTGAAATTATAAGCCTGCGAAGGCAGGGTCCTCTATACCTGTCTGGCAATCTTTTTACTTAAAAAATATTATATGTATGATATGTACAGCACCCTGGAATTAAGGGTGTTTTAAAAAAGAAGTAATAATAATAATATGATATTAGTAGTAGTAGTAGTATTTAACAATATAATTATTCTATAATTATATTATTATTTATTAAGCATTATTATTATTATTATTATTATTATTAGTGATTCACATCACTACCCCCCTGAGGAAGTCTAATGCAAGACGAAACGTGCGTCAGGCTGAAGGCTGACGAGTTCCACGGACCCTCTTTCTAGGTATTCTATATCCCTCTTTATTGCTTTATCCTTCCAGTCTCCGCTGCAGTATTTCTACTTGAGCACTATTGCACCTTATTATTATAAAGTCATCTGCTATTGGAAATGTAATATTGGAAATGCACTGCATCTAATTTTTTTTCTGGTATTTTGTTCATTTATTTTTATATTGTCATCTGATGGATATTTAATTATAGCTTTTTGGTGGTCCCCCTGGTATTTATTCCCCTACATTATATTATCATTATTATTATTTTACATTATTATAAATACATTTTATTTTCTTTTAAAAATTATGTAAGATTATTTTTATTCTTAGGATTTTTTTTACTTAGTTCATAAAGGATTAAAATTAAATATTTACTAAGTAAAACAATCTTAAAACAATAATAATATTAAATGATAAAAAATAATAAAAATACATATGTTTATATTTTATATATATATATATATATATATATATATATATACATATATATAATTTGCTTGTTATATATTTATTTTTAAATTAGACTGCACAAATTAGGATCCCTATCTCTTCTTCCACCCGCAAATTATATTATTAGCATTATTATTATTTTAGATTATTATAAATATTTTCTATTAGCTTTTAAAACTGATCTAAGATGATTCTTATCCTTAGGATTTTTTTTGTTTACTTAGTTCGAAAAGGATTAAAATGAAATATTAACTAAGTAAAAAGTGTTAAAATATTAAATGATAAAAAGTAATAAAAATACATATGGTTTTTTATATAATATATATATATATAAAATATTATTTTTTTTCCTTCTTTATTTATTTTTTTAAATTAGACTGCACTGCACAGATTAGGATTCCTATCTCTTCTTCCACCCGTAAATTATATTATTAGCATTATTATTACTATTTTAGATTATTATAAATATTTTATATTAGCTTTTAAAACTGATCTAAGATGATTTTTATTCTTAGGATTTTTTTTTTTTACTTAGTTTGAAAAGGATTAAAATGAAATATTAACTAACAACTAACATTTTAACAATTTTTAAATAATAATATTAAATGATAAAAAGTAATAAAAATACATATGTGTTTGTGTTTATATATTTTTTTTTTTATTATTATTAGACTGCACAAATTAGCATCCCTATCTCTTCTTCCACCCGCAGCCCACCAATCCTCCAATTCTGGATAAATTTTCATAATGCTCAATCTGACCGATTTAAAATGGTGGTATATGAAGGGGTAAGTAATAATGAAAGTCATTATGATTATAAAGGTAGGAGGAAAAAAAAGAAAGACGAAGATAGGGAAAAGGCAGACAGAATGTCAAAGCCCAAGTCTGGCATTTGCTTATTTAAATTCAATCATGCGGCCCCAGCCGAGCTGAGGAATAGATGGCCGGCTTTATGAATTTCTGATCAGACGACTGATAGGTTATAAGAAGGGACGTAATCCCATTGAGCAAGTCTATTTCTCCAAGCAAGGGCAAGTGATAGCTGCCCTCCCCATGCAGCGCTTTGCTTGCCCTTTCTTTAATTCATTCCCCTTCTTTATAAAAGGGGCACAAAAATCAGAATACGCATTTCAGCCATGATAAATGCACAATAATAATTCTGCCTCCGAGATGTGACTGTGCCTATAAAAGCAGATATTGCTCTCTCAGACCACATATTTCTCCTTTTTAGACCTAATTGCATTTTCATTCCCTTGCTCCTTTACAACAATCATAAAAAAAATTGAGAAATGAAAGCTCAGACGTTGCCTACCCTTTTTTTTCACCTTTTTTGTTATAATTTATCATATAACATTAGTTGTTTTCGGACTGTATAATAAAGCCGTGTTTCTTGACGGCGAGCTGAAACGGGAAAGTGATATGTTGCTCCTCAGCAATCAATCCATAGCAATTATTGGGCAGCAAAACCAGCACTCAAGCCATATAACTATAATATTAGTTGTAATACGAGGCTCTCATAACATGGACCCCATTTAATGTAGTGTACCATTATTCAACCCAAACCGTTTTCTAGAGCCATCATATAGAATTCTCTGGCTTTAATGACCTCTAGTGTCTTGTAAGGCACTGTTCACACACCCAATTGTCATCCCTTTAAAAAAAATTTAAAAAAATCCGGATCTATTCTAAAAAGACAAATAAACAATGCACATTATGATTTCCGTTTTGCAGTCATTTTTGTTCCATTTGTAATGGATCCATTTTTACAATATGTCTCTTTAAACACCTCCATTGTTTCAGTGCTTGAAAAATTGACCCAGCTTAGTTGGATTGCAGAGGAACCGAAGATACATTAGGACCCTTTTTGTCCCTATTCAAATTAATGGACCCCGTACTGGATCATTTTAATTCTTTTTTTTTTTTTTGTCTTCCCGAAAATAATCTCAAAAAATGGAAATACCATATTTTTCATTTTATAAGACGCACCCAAAATTTAGAGGAAAAAAAGGTAAAAAAAAAATGGGGTCCGTCTTCTAATCCGGTGGTGTCTTACCGGGAGGAGTGGTAGTGGTGGTGGAGCGGGGGGTTACAGAAGGCAAGAGCGGTTGTGGAGCTGGGCGATGCTGCGGCGGGTGTCCCAGATGCTCAACGGCGCTTTGAGGCAGAGAAAACATCCAGGAATATAGCTTACCGGTGGGTAAGAAGGGTGGAGAATTGTGACAGGAGGCAAGAGTGATGCTGCAGGTGCTGCAGGCTGTATGCTGCGGGCTGTGCGCTGCTCTGTGCTGCGGGCTGTACACTGCTCTGTGCTGCGGGCTGTGCACTGCTCTGTGCTGCGGGCTGTGCGCTGCTCTGTGCTGCGAGCTGTGCGCTGCTCTGTGCTGCGAGCTGTGCGCTGCTCTGTGCTGCGGGCTGTGCACTGCTCTGTGCTGCGGGCTGTGCGCCACTCTGTGCTGCGGGATCTGCACTGCTCTGTGCTGTGGGCTGTGCGTTGCTCTGTGCTGTGGGCTGTGCATTGCTCTGTGCTGTGGGCTGTGCGCTGCTCTGTGCTGCGGGCTGTGCGCTGCTCTGTGATACGGGCTGTGCGCTGCTCTGTGCTGCGGGCTGTGCGCTGCTCTGTGATGCGGGCTGTGCGCTGCTCTGTGCTGTGGGCTCTGCACTGCTCTGTGCTGCGGGTTGTGTGCTGCTCTGTGATGCGGGCTGTGCGCTGCTCTGTGCTGCGGGCTGTGCGCTGCTCTGGGCTGCTGGCTGTGTGCTGCGGGCTGTGCGCTGCTCTGGGCTGCTGGCTGTGTGCTGCTCTGTGATGCGGGCTGTGCGCTGTGGACAGTGAGACAGGGGACATCCTGAAGATGTCGACAAAGCGGGTTAAAAAAACGGCGCCATGGACTTCACGAAAATGGATGTGGAGGCGGTGCATGTGAAGATAGACATCTCAATCTGCGCCTGCGCCAAAGCCATTTGCCGGGACTTCCATGGTGCCCGCCTCCACAGCTATTTGCCGGGGAATCCATGGCGCCCGCCTTGTGCCACCGTGACACCTAAGCTATGCGCCAAAGCAATGACAGCATTGTTCCACTAGCGCCGTCACGGCAAGAAGTTGGCGACAGCGGCGGCACCAGACTCAAGGGACTCCATTCCACTGCTGCAGCGCTCCCCAGTAGGCTAGATTCGCTTTATAAGACGCCCCCCTATTTTCCCCACAATTTTGGGGGGGAAAAGTGTGTCATATAAAGCGAAAAATACAGTAATACAGCCTTGTACAAAATATATCATCTTCTCATACTTCCCCACAGATATCTCACATCCTCTCTTCTATGAGACTGTATCAGACTATTATGCTCTTATCTTTCTTGCAGACACAAAAAAACCTTTTCTGGTTAAGAAAAGCCATTTTCAAATATCCTTTTTGGAAATTCTAATGAGTTAATAGAGGCAGGTCATCTTCTCAAAAGCCTCATCTATTACGCAAAGCAGAGAGTAGCTACAAAAAGCGTCACTCTTTACGGAGGATCGAGAACATCAGCGCATTACATGAAGTGTCCATAGGGACTGTGAAATACTTTGCTTTTTCTGTAGTGGCGCTTCAAGGAAACTGAACATTTTCTACAAGGTTCCTTTTTTGGTTTCAGATGGTCACCGGGAGCCCCAGAAGTGCGACATCATGCTTACTTTTGTGGACTCCTTTGACAAAAAAAACAGGATTTGACTTAAATAATCAACTCCTTAAAAAAGTGATAGTTGTCTGCCCACTGAAGGCCCTGCCGTCATCACCCACACTGATCACAAGAACAAGGGTCCCTTTCCTGGTGGTCAAGCATGTCAGCTGCTGCTTCAATGAAACGGGGGACACAGAACACCTGGTCTATCATTAATGATTAATAAAACTTTGGCTACTTACAATTGGAAGAGCTTACTGAATATGGATTAATAAATGAGCTTTTGTCACTATGATCGGGGAGAGCAGGGTGGAGAGACTCCTAGACTGGCCCTCACACTGAAGGGGGCTTTACATGCAACGACATCGCTAACGAGATGTCGTTGGGGGTCACGGAATTCGTGACGCACATCCGGTCTCGTTAGCGACGTCGTTGCGTGTGAAACGTACAAACGACCGCTAACGATCAAAAATACTCACCTAATCGTTGATCGTTGACACGTCGTTCTAATCCCAATTATCATTGCTGTTACAGGACACAGGTTGTTCGTTGTTCCGGAGGCAACACACATCGCGATGTGTGACACCCCAGGAACGAGGAACAACACCTTACCTGCATCCTCTGGCAACGAGGTTGGTGTCACTTTTTTTCGGCTGCTCTCCGCCCCTCCGCTTCTATTGGACGGCTGCCGTGTGATGCCACACAAACCACCCCCTTAGAAAGGAGGCGGTTCGCCGGCCACAGCGGCGTCGCTAGGCAGGTAAGTACGTGTGACAGGTCCTAGCGATGTTGTGCGCCACGGGCAGCGATTTGCCCGTGACGCACAACCGACGGGGGTGGGTGCTTTCACCATCAACCTCACTAGCGATATCGCTGCTTGTAAAGCAGCCTTAAGGGACCCTAGCTATACCTTCCTGGCCCTGCTCCTGACCAGACCTGATCTTATTCCCCATCCCCCAACCCCTGGGTAGAGCTGCAGCAGGACTGAAAAAGCTAACAGAAATAGACTAATAGGGGAAACTAAAACATTATATTTTGGCGCACACACAGATATAAGACAATAAGAGCTTATGAGGAAAATAAGAGCAGGGAGGAAGCAACAAGACAAAGGGAAAACTCAGCAACTCCAAGAATCACACAATATAATCACAGCAGGACTGGGACATCACGCACACAGGCCAACACAGCAATAAATTATAGTCACCGTGGGAAAACAGGTTCCACCATCTTAAAAAGTTGGGGAGTAAATAGGTTTCCAACAACATGTGATCCAGAGGTAACCAGCAGGCTAGGAGAGGTTAAGTTTTGCTAATCTGATCATTAATGAGCACACAGCTGGTCGACGCCCGAACCTGCCTGTGTTAGGGCACAAACACATCAGCGGTATTCTGCTGCACTGCCGGATCCGGCATAAGGTCAGTACAGTACAATACAGTTCACAGACAGTGCGGCAAGCCCCGGTCACATGCTGTCACATGCGCCGGTCACATGACCGCATGTGCCCGTGTGACGCCCTGGGCAAGCCAGGGGTCACAGGTCATCACACCACCACACCCTACACCCCAGTTAGGAACACCAAAGCTAACCTAAAATCCTTGTTGCCTTCCTCCAGGGGCTGATGTCCACACAGGGGCTGGGCCAGGCGGTTGGCTCCGCCCACCGAGGAGTTCACAGCCCTGGAGGCGGGAAGAACCAGGCAGATAGAGTTTGGAGTTTGAGCAGATCAGTTTAGGAGGAGAAAGTGAAAGGAAATTAAGTGAAGTGGTAAAGGAGGAAAGTAAGAGTAGTGACAGTTTGTAAAGCCTGAAGTTGGTCCGGGTGTGTGTGCCCCGGACAGTGACAGCAAGGTCAGCAGACGGCGGTGATAGTCTGCAGGGGGACTGCTCGGAGGTTGCTGGAAGGACCGCGGACGGGTGGTGACCCGGCGGTCTGGAGCAGTATACAAAGAACAGTCAGCACCAGGGCAGGGGCCTTTCGGATCCCGGCAAGGCTAGGAGTCGCCGTGAATTTGCCAAATCCGTCAGTGAAGGGGACGACTGTCTCCCAACAACCAAGTCCCGATTGAAGGCAACAGTCCAACCGTTACAGAGAGACACCGCCACCGCCAGGGCACCAGTTTCTCAGGGCCAGCGCCTGCGGGCAAAGTAGGGCTCCTCCGGCCCATATCCAAGCCGGGGAGCGGGTTACCGGTGGGAACCCATCGCAACCATCATCATCTTAGGTGCAGGAAAAGGGACCATCACCGTCAACTACTGGGGAAAAGCAAGTGCAGCCGTCCGTGGGAACCGTCTTTCCAGCCGTGTGTTTTACCGAGAACTGTGTCATCGTCTCAGGCTGAGTGAGTACCACAGTGCCGCAAGGCACAGAGCTGCCCCCGCGTCCCTGCATCCCACCAAGCCCTGCATCACCCACCTCATCACCGGGCCCCGGGACAACCAACCCCCCTACCCACGGAGGGGAGGACTAACTAACATCCAGCTGCCCCGTACCATCACTCCCGGGATCCCCATACAGAGCAGCGGTGGTGTCTACAAATCACCACAACCGTGGGTGGCGTCACGGACAATAAACTATCCCAAATCCCAATCCCTTTTCACTCACGGGCGAGGAGCGCCGCTAGAGTCCCCGGGATCCGGCCCATCGCTCGAGCCACCGAGCAGCAGCAGGCCGCAGCAGCCGCGGCAGCCGGACCCGAGCAGTGGGAGAGCGCGGCGTCCCCTCCTCCGCCCGCGACAACTTGGCGTCACGAACAGGATCTTACCGCTCTGCCGTTGGGTAGAGGTGCGCCTTGTTACCGCCGGAGGTGTCCGGCCAGAAAATTTCAGAAGCCGCCATCTTTGGCACGAAAAGTTCCCACTCGAGCGTCTTCTCGAGTAGTGGAGGCACGAAGGCCAAGACCCCGCCCCGATAGAGGAGGGGCCGGAAAGAGGCTAAGGGGGACGAAATGGCGACTGGTCGCATGTAGCCGCGGCTATACAGATAAGGACGCTGGGACCCCACGATCCGCCGACCCCTGAAAAGAATGTCCGCTCCCCCTAGCTATGCGGAGGCTACCGAACCGGTGCCCGGTACAGTGGCATGGCTGAGGGCCTGGACGGCAGGGATCTGCCGACACTACCGGAACCAGATCTGCCGGCTGATGGAACAGTGGACCGCGGAGGTGGAGGATGCAGCTGCAGTTGCACGAGTGTATGGAATGGAGGCCATGATGGAGGAGCTGGTGAGTGACCCACGCCCCTATGTCCCCGAGGGACCGGCCGCTGCGGCTGAGGGACCCGGTCTACCCCTGGCCCCCATGCCACCTCTGTCCTCCTTGCCCGTGCACCGCGCTGCGCCTGGCCCGTCGGGCGTACACCATTTCGTGACAGTGGCCAAGAGAGCGACAAGCCTGGAAGCTGCGGCAGCTGGCGGAAACCCGCCTGGCGCAGAGACGGACGATAGTGATTCCGGGCCTGACACCGAGCCCGTTTCGGAGGAAGATGAAGGAGTCGTCGCTCTGCAGGGCACGGAGGCCACTTACATCCCCCGGAGTGGGAACAACGGGTATCAGGCGGCCCTTCCTCGCCGCGCTTGCTATGCGCTGGAGGGGCTGGTGCCCGTGTTCTTCCACCCAGAGCCGGGTGAGGAGGACGAAAGTGCACAGTAAGGGCAGCGGAGTACCGTTGCACAGTCCCCGTTGGGACCACCTGTGTGTTTAAAAGTTGAAAAGTTTTTGAAAATTGATGAAAGTGATGATTACCGTGAAAGTCACCTGATTGTCCTACCGTGATTAAGAGAACCGGCCGTTGCCGGCACCGTTGTCCACGTGGGGACCGTTTGAAAAGTTGCATAGGGAACTCTCTATGAACAGGCCCGAGAACTTGCAGGGCAACCACAAACGTTAGTGGTATGTAAATAAAAAAAAATCGTTTTGTTGCCGCTACCGTTACCGCCTCCGGAGAGGCAGGTTGGAGGGAGGGCCCGCAGTGGAGCCGGCTGGGGCCCAGCCACCACAGGAACCGGTGGATACCCTCTGGAGGGGAAGGACAGATCCCGCTCGGGTAACTTGTGCTGGACTGGGGTCAAGGGGTGCTGCCTGGGCTTTAGGGGCAGCATCAGGGCCAGGTTACTTGGGTGGGAGAGAGCGGAGCCGCAACCGTTAAAATGTTTGTTACCGTAACGTTTAAGAACAGAACCTCCCGATGTGGGATGATGCTATAAGATGTAAATATGTTTACCGTTTTACCTTTTTATACATTTTCAGAAAATAAAACCGGTGTTGGACGGGCAGCCCGAGGACGGTCTGCATTTTGCTAAGGGGGAATGTGACGCCCTGGGCAAGCCAGGGGTCACAGGTCATCACACCACCACACCCTACACCCCAGTTAGGAACACCAAAGCTAACCTAAAATCCTTGTTGCCTTCCTCCAGGGGCTGATGTCCACACAGGGGCTGGGCCAGGCGGTTGGCTCCGCCCACCGAGAAGTTCACAGCCCTGGAGGCGGGAAAACCAGGCAGATAGAGTTTGGAGTTTGAGCAGATCAGTTTAGGAGGAGAAAGTGAAAGAAAATGAAGTGAAGTGGTAAAGGAGGAAAGTAAGAGTAGTGACAGTTTGTAAAGCCTGAAGTTGGTCCGGGTGTGTGTGCCCCGGACAGTGACAGCAAGGTCAGCAGACGGCGGTGATAGTCTGCAGGGGGACTGCTCGGAGGTTGCTGGAAGGACCGCGGACGGGTGGTGACCCGGCGGTCTGGAGCAGTATACAAAGAACAGTCAGCACCAGGGCAGGGGCCTTTCGGATCCCGGCAAGGCTAGGAGTCGCCGTGAATTTGCCAAATCCGTCAGTGAAGGGGACGACTGTCTCCCAACAACCAAGTCCCGATTGAAGGCAACAGTCCAACCGTTACAGAGAGACACCGCCACCGCCAAGGCACCAATTTCTCAGGGCCAGCACCTGCGGGCAAAGTAGGGCTCCTCCGGCCCATATCCAAGCCGGGGAGCGGGTTACCGGTGGGAACCCATCGCAACCATCATCATCTTAGGTGCAGGAAAAGGGACCGTCACCGTCAACTACTGGGGAAAAGCAAGTGCAGCCGTCCGTGGGAACCGTCTTTCCAGCCGTGTGTTTTACCGAGAACTGTGTCATCGTCTCAGGCTGAGAGAGTACCATGGTGCCGCAAGGCACAGAGCTGCCCCCGCGTCCCTGCATCCCACCAAGCCCTGCATCACCCACCTCATCACCGGGCCCCAGGACAACCAACCCCCCTACCCACGGAGGGGAGGACTAACATCCAGCTGCCCCGTACCATCACTCCCGGGATCCCCATACAGAGCAGCGGTGGTGTCTACAAATCACCACAACCGTGGGTGGCGTCACGGACAATAAACTATCCCAAATCCCAATCCCTTTTCACTCACGGGCGAGGAGCGCCGCTAGAGTCCCCGGGATCCGGCCCATCGCTCAAGCCACCGAGCAGCAGCAGGCCGCAGAAGCCGCGGCAGCCGGACCCGAGCAGTGGGAGAGCGCGGCGTCCCCTCCTCCGCCCGCGACACCCGGAGCTTGCCAGTGAACTTTATTGCACTGTATTGTCTTTGTGCCGGATCTGCGAGTGCGGCAGGAAAACGCTGATGTGAAACCAGCTTAAGGCTGGACTCACACGAATGTATGAAAAAACGGTCCCATTCTCGTTTGCGAGAGTAGGACTATTTTTTTCTCACTCGTCATCCGTGTGCTCTCAGTGTGCAATTCGTTTTTTACCCTCAGCAGCTGTTACTCATTTACATTCATGTACAGGAGCATTTACAGTGTTCTGTGCTACATGATAGGATTGTATTTAGAAAAACGGATGTCACTCGGAAGGTCCGTGTGCCATCCGTGTGACATCCGTTTTTTCCTCGCACCCATTGACTTTTATAGGCGGGTCTCAGACGTATTCTGGATCAAATCGCAGTATGCTGCCGCTTTTCTCGCATCCAGATTCTGGTACATTGCCACCTTTCCACATTTAACTTCTAATTTAAAGAGGTTGTCCATTACTTTAACATTGATGTCCTATCCTTAAGATAGGTCATGTCTAATCGGCCGGGGTCTGACACCCCGCACTCGCGCCGATCAACTGCGGTGGCAGCAGGCAGCCGCAAATGCTCAATTCCAGAGATATCCCATCAACTGATAGGAGCCGCGGCTGGGTACTTCGCATCCGCCTTCCACTCAAATCAATAGGTGGATGTGCAGTACCTGGCTGCAACTACTATCAGAAGACGGGGCAGTTCCGAAACTGAGCATATCCGGCTACCTGCTGCAGCCGCCAGTACAGACAGCAGTTGATCGGCGGGGATGCAGAGTGTCGGACCCTAGTGGATGAGACATTGATGACCATTACTAAGGATAGGCCATCAATGTAAAAAGTAGTAGCCAAACTCTTAAAGCAACAGTCCTCCCAATTTAGGCCAGAAACAGGAACCATTTTCCATAATTGTTGAGGCTTGATGGATACGACAGCCGTATTCTGTCCTAAGTAGAGGAAGGCCACCCCATCCCCTAATCAAGTCTGTAGGCTAAGCCAAAAGTAATATCTATATTATTCCCTGTAGATTGACAAAAAAATGCTGTTTTCAAACTGTAGGTATAAATAGGTGAAAATGCACACACTCCACAATTCCCCCATTGCTCCTGTGTTTCCTGCAGTAATGACATCCCATACATAAGTTCACGTGACCTCTGCTGCCAATCACTAACCTTCGTGGTGATGCTGTATAATCGGCACGTGACTGTTGTGGCCATTGATTGACTGTAGCTCCATTACTAGCGGGGACCACCGGAGCAGCCTCGGATGATGATTTGAAAGGTGACTTATGGTAATTTTTATTAAGTTATCACATTGCCTGCTGCAAGGCAAACTTTATAAGACCTCAGAAACCCTTTTAAGAATTAATACTCCGTAGATTAAACCGATTGCATATGATATCTGTCCTCATGAAAGTCAAACAGCACAAGCTAAAATGCATCAACTCCACCCAATTCTTTTATTCCAGTAATGTGTCCCATGAAGATGAATGGAGCCCGGCTACCACTGTAACCAACAATACGAGAGCGTTTAACTTGCACTGGCAGAACGCAGGCACCGCACAAATTAAGAAAAGTCAAAACATAATTTCCCTGATTTGGCCTTTGTAGACAAGTTCCAGTTTGTGAGACGTGCAGCTAGACAGGTCACCATCTGAGAGCGGAACAAAAGTGCTCTTACCTGCATTATCTAATAGCTTGAAAGGAATTAAACATGGTTTTGATAATTTTATCTAATTACCTTTAGCCTATTAAATGTCATTTTTGCATAATTAACTTTAAGGCGTTTCATGAGTTTTGATCTTGCGATCGGAAACGCATTTAAGCTTCTGTGCACAGGGAAATTAACGAGACGACTTCTTCCAAGAAAGACTGAGTCATCTCGGCTATAAAAGAACTGCGGCTCAGCGGCTGAATATTAAATAATTGGTTAAAGATTGAAATAAGTTTCAAAAGTTCCACAAATGAGCTTTAAATGGAAAGAGTGAAAAATAAATAAAACCAGGGATGAGGCTATTTTTCTAGTAGGCTGCGTGCTCCGTTATGACTTCCTCGCTTTTAGGATGGAAAACATTAATTAAATCAATGGTAACATTGCTCATTGTTTTCCTTCGGTTTTTTTTTAATACGTTAAAAGGGCTGTATGGAATAAAAAAAAAAAAAGATGTTTTTTCTCTTTGATTGTTGTTTTCTTTTTCAGAAAGAGCACCACTCATTTCCATAGGAAGTGTCTAGTATTGCAACTCCGCACAATTAACTTTAATCAATAAAGTAGAAAAGGCTAAATGTATACCACGTCTATGGTGCTTCGTCCGCAGATTGTCACATCCGTGTCTGAACGTACTACAGCAACCTCTTCCCTGGTCTCTAGGTGGCGCCGCACTAATACCACAGGTGCTGCTGAACATGGGCAAATTGTGGCAGTTTAGCTTTTAGATTGCTGAGAATAGTTGTTCCTTTCTTCTCCACCTCCATGTTTTGCTGCAGTGAGCTAGTACATAGTTACCTCTCTGCTGGGAGCCATTTGTGGGGCTTTGACCTTGCATGATGACTCCTCTTGCTTCTGGTTTTCTCCTACGGCCAGCAGCTCTTCTATAGAGCAATTGGTGGGGCTTTGACCTTGCATGATGACTCCTCTTGCTTCTGGTTTTTTCCTACGGCCAGCAGCTCATCTATAGAGTAATTGGTGGGGCTTTGACCCCGCATGATGACTCCTCTTATGGTTTTCTCCTACGGCCAGCAGCTCTTCTATAGAGCAATTGGTGGGGCTTTGACCTTGCATAATGACTCCAATTGCTTCTGGTTTTCTCCTACGGCCATCAGCTCTTCTATAGAGCAATTGGTGGGGCTTTGACCTTGCATGATGACTCCAATTGCTTCTGGTTTGCTCCTATGGCCAGCAGCTCTTCTATAGAGCAATTGGTGGGGCTTTGACCCCGCATGATGACTCCTCTTCTGGTTTTCTCCTACGGCCAGCAGCTCTTCTCTAGAGCAATTGGAGGGGTTTGACCCCGAATGATAACTCCTCTTCTGGTTTGCTCCTACGGCCAGCAGCTCTTCTATAGAGCAATTGGTGGGGCTTTGACCTTGCATGATGACTTCTCTTGCTTCTGGTTTTCTCCTACGGCCAGCAGCTCTTCTATAGAGCAATTGGTGGGGCTTTGACCCCGCATGATAACTCCTCTTACTTCTGGTTTGCTCCCACGGCCAGCAGCTCTTCTATAGAGCAATTGGTGGGGCTTTGACCCTACATGATGACTCCTCTTGCTTCTGGTTTGCTCCTATGGCCAGCAGCTCTTCTATAGAGCAATCCAGTGGACCCTGTTGTAAGACCAGACCACTGTACAGTGGTTAAAGGGTGAAGGTCGGGCTTCCTCTGAAATCTGCCAGATAGAATGCCTTGTGCCCAGTCTCTCAAGGTGGCAATTTTGAGACTATAGCCTCTGACAGACAGAAGACAGATTTGTTTTGAAAACCTCAGATGTATATTCCAACAAGCCCAGAGACTTTAAGGAGCTTAAGTATGTCAAATGGGCTGGACCAGCTCTCCCATTCCTTACTAAGTAGACGTAAGAGAGAAGGGGGCTTGAGAATTCCGGATTCAAAGATTTATTATTGGTCTTCACATATGGTCAGAGTTATTGATTGCTGCTGCCATTCCTTGGTGAAACTCTGGGTAGTCCTGGAGCAAAGATTCTTTGAGGTCCACCTCCCAGCAGCCCCGTGGCTTTTGAATTTTCTCCCCTGAGACATCACCCTACTATTAGGGCCTCATTGGATTGCTGTTCCCAGCGCTTGGTCCATTGGCTGTTGTTATTCTCTGTGCCCTCTCCACTTTCCACTATAATCAGCTCCCCGAACTTCTGCCTGGAATTTCAGATCCTGTTTTTTACAGATGGATTACTGGGGGTAGGTTTTGGACGTGCCACCTGGGGATTGGTAACGATTGGCCACCTCTGAGTGCCATACAAGATTGTTTGTTGCTGGTCCCTTTGGGGGATGGAGAACCATGCATCTCAGACATTTCTCTCTCCCTAACTTTGCTCATTACGCTGGTGTCGCGGGCGGAGGAGGGGACGCCGCGCTCTCCCACTGCTCGGGTCCGGCTGCCGCGGCTGCTGCGGCCTGCCGCTACTCGGTGGCTCGAGCGATGGGCCGGATCCCGGGGACTCGAGCGGCGCTCCTCGCCCGTGAGTGAAAGGGGGGTTTTGGGTGTGGGGATTGTTTATTGTCCGTGACGCCACCCACGGTTGTGGTGATTTGTTGACACCACCGCTGCTCTGTATGGGGATCCCGGGAGGGAGGGTATGGAGCAGCCAGTTGTTGTGTTGCCCCTCCGTGGGTAGGGGTTGGTGATCCCGGGGCCCAGTGATGAGGTGGGAGATGCAGGTCTTTGTGGGCGCAGGGACGCGGGGGCAGCGCTGTGCCTTGCGGCACTGTGGTACTCACTCAGCCTGAGACGATGACACAGTTCTCGGTAAAACACACGGCTGGAAAGACGGTTCCCACGGACGGCTGCACTTGCTTTCCCCAGTAGGTGACGGTGACGGTCCCTCTGTCCTGCACCTATGATGATAATGGTTGCGATGGGTTCCCACCGGTAACCCGCTCCCCGGCTTGGATATGGGCCGGAGGAGCCCTACTTTGCCCGCAGGCACTGGCCCTGAGAAACTGGTGCCCTGGCGGTGGCGGTGTCTCTCCGTTGCGGTTGGACTGTTGCCTTCAATCGGGACTTGGTTGTTCGGAGACAGACGTCCCCTTCACTGACAGATTTGGCAAATTATGGCGACTCCTAGCCTTGCCGGGATCCGAAAGGCCCCTGCCCTGGTGCTGACTGTTCTTCGTATACTGCTCCAGACCGCCGGGTCACCACCTGTCCGCGGTCCTTCCAGCAACCTCCGAGCAGTCCCCCTGCAGACTATCACCGCCGTCTGCTGACCTTGCTGTCACTGTCCGGGGCACACACCCGGACCAGCCTCAGGCTTTCTTCACTGTCACTTTTACTCCTTTGCTCCTCTACCACTTCACTTCCTTCTACTTCACTCCCCTGGCTTGAACTCCACTGTAGCCCTCAGCTAGACTTCAACTCCTCACACTTCCTCCTCCAAACTCTATCTGCCTGGTTCCTCCCGCCTCCAGGGCTGTGAACTCCTAGGTGGGCGGAGCCCACCGCCTGTCCCACCCCCTGGTGTGGACACCAGCCCCTGAAGGAAGGCAACAAGGATTTTGGTAGCCTAGTTGTTCCTAACTGGGGTGTAGGGTGTGGTGGTGTGATGACCTGTGACCCCTGGCTTGCCCAGGGCGTCACACTGGCCCCCCTATAGAGTTTGAGAATTTGTGCCTGGGGGAGGGGGTGATGAGGCACTCCATCTCCTTGGTGTTTGCAATGCTAGCTAAACCGGAGGATACCTCTCCCCCGAGATACCTGCAATAGTGGGAAAGTGACTTGGGTCTTACCCTGACAAATGAACAAAGGGGGAAAACCCTGCTACTTGCTCCCAAGACTTCAATAAGCTCCAGGTTTCAGGAATCTAATGTTAAACCTTTGGCGAGGTTGTACAGGGACCCATGCAGAATACACAAGAAGTTTCCCAGAGTGGACCCCTGTTGCTTGAGGTGTGGTACGGAGGAGGGGGACTTTGTACATATATTCTGACCCTGCCCGGCATTGCAGCAGTTCTGGTCCTGGGTGGGGGAGGTGATCATACGTGTGACAGCAACGACACAGGTGCTAGGTCCGGAGTTGTTTCTGTTACCCCTGTTGGAGTCCTCAATCTCCACCTATAAACACTTAAACACTCACTGTTGCATTTTATAGTGATGGCGGCTAGGTCGTGCATCCCTCTGAACTGGAAGTCTGTCACTCCCTCCACCCTGACACTTTGGGCAGCTAGGTTGATCTCCTACAAATGGAGGATTTTACTTCCTCGCTCTACGACAGATATGAGCTCTTCTATAAGACCTGGTTCCCATGGTTGGAAATTAGATTCTTGGAAAATTATGCCATCTTGATTTCGGATTTAGAAGCTTTGGCCTCTCGAGCTTCTGCCCGCTTGTCTCTATAATGAATGGATCTGTTTATAAATAAAGAATTGTTTTAAAAAAAGTATGTCAAATTGGTGTCATTTGGGATCCCAAAGACCTAACTATATTCATAAAAACTTATTGTCCGATTTGACAACTGATCCCTTGCTACTTCTCTTACAATGCTTCCTGGGATCCCCAAGGGGTCATTAGTTCCTGGTCCGTATTGATGCAAAAATATTACTACAAGGCCAACTACTGGTTGCAGCACTGAGTCCTCTTATTGCTGCAGGATGTCTTGAACTGTGGGGGACGAAGAAGCATTGGAACAACGGAGTACTGGTTATTTTTATTTATTTTTTTTATTCACAGTGGACAACCCCTTTAAGTTCTTTAAATATTGAATTTGACTGTAAATCTACATCATAAGTTGACTGCATTTGCCATCGTAAATACATACTTTTAAGAAGGAACTCAATATTTACATAGTCTGATCAATTCCGATAGGTTTTGACTAATACGTTTTAAACATTATTAATGGACCGTCTGCAGAATCTGTCTGGAAAAAAAAACCATGCGTACTAGTCACTCTGTTTTATTGCATTGATTTTACATTGGTCTTTCAGTCTGTCTTTGGTATTCGCAGACCAATATAATTTTTATTCTAGGGCATCTTGACACAAAAAGTCCATTTATGTCCACCAAAAGGTTATAACGGAGAACTAATAAGACATTTGTTAGAATCAGCATGATTTCATATAATTTGTAGTATGTAGAGGTTTTTTTTTACTTTTTAAATTACTATAGAGGTTGATTGTTTGACATAAAGCTAACTCTGACAGCCTAATAGATCTTCATCAATTTGTTGAGATCCTCACATCACCCTGTTTTTTTCTTCCAGCTCTGTTTTTTACATAACCGTGGCTATCTACTTCCAAAGCATCACCCAAGCCAATCCTTTTCTTGCCAATCCACTCCTTGTCACCCAGATTTTCAGGACACATTGATAACCAAGAAATGGCTAGATAATTAACACTTTGACAGAGACCAGAACAATCCATATTTATTGTCATTTTGAAATGCTCTACATAAAGGGATTGTCTGCCTTAATGTACATGGATGTAATAGAGGGAAGGGGTCCAGCAACTTTAGTGATCCGTCTATTAGCTCGGCCGGAGGAGCACACTTAGGGGCACTTTGCACACTGCGACATCGCAGGTGCGGTGTCGGTGGGGTCAAATTGAAAGTGACGCACATCTGGCATCGCATGCGACATCGTAGTGTGTAAAGCCTGGATGATACGATTAACGAGCGCAAAAGCGTCGTAATCGTATCATCGGTGCAGCGTCGGCGTAATCCATAATTACGCTGACGCAATGGTCCGATGTTGTTCCTCGCTCCTGCGGCAGCACACATCGCTGTGTGTGAAGTCGCAGGAGCGAGGAACATCTCCTACCGGCCTCACTGCGGCTTCCGTAGGATATGCGGAAGGAAGGAGGTGGGCAGGATGTTTACATCCTGCTCATCTCCGCCCCTCCGCTCTGATTGGCCGCCTACCGTGTGACGTCGCAGTGACGCCGCACGACCCGCCCCCTTAACAAGGAGGCGGGTCGCCGGCCACAGGGACGTCGCACGGCAGGTGAGTGTGTGTGTGAAGCTGGCGTAGCGATAACTTTCGCTACGCCAGCTATCACCACATATCGCTGCTGAGACTGGGGCGGGGACTATCGCACTCGACATCGCAGCATCGGCCTGGGATGTCGTAGTGTGCAAAGCCCACCTTAGACCTCACTCAGACATCCAATATTTGCACTCCAATGCTAGTTTTGTTTTTCACAGGTAACACTTGTACCTGTTATACACCCATTTTAAATTAAGGCTTTGCTTTCCTCACCCCAGTCCATTAAACCCTGTTGTGTTCCACATTGGACTTTTTTAAATGGCCCAGCATGATCCCATGTGATAATCTGCCGGGACCTATACAAGGCTCATCAAGACACACACCTGTATTTTGTTATTAAGCCTTTAGTGTTCCTGAGTCCTGAAGGCATGTGGCTTCCAGTACTTCTAGCACCTGTTTGAGGTCTCCAGGACCTCTGCAACTTGTCTGCAGTCTCCAATACATCTGTTACCTGTCTATGGTCTCCAGAACCTCTGCAACCTGTCTGCAGTTTCCAGGACTTCTGCAGCTTGTCTACAGTCTCCAGGACCCCTATTACGTGTCTGCAGTAGTCAATATATCTGCCTCCAGCCTCCTATCTGCTTGCAACTTCCATTTCTTATCCTACCTGTCTGAGGTCTCTAGGAAGCAGTCTGTCTGCCTGTGACTTCCAGTAGTTCTGCTGCCAGTCTCCTGTTTGCCTGCAACTTGCTGTATCTCTGCTACCTGCCTCCTGTTTGCCTGCAGCTTCCAGTACCTCTGGAACCTCACTGTGGTCTCCAGGACATCTCCTGTCTGCCTGCAGCTTCCAGTACCTCTGGTATCATCCTTTGGTATGCCTTCAGCTTCCAGTACCTCTGCTACCAGCCTTCTCTTTTTCTGTGCCTTCCAGTATCTCTGCTATCAGCCTCCTGTCTCCCTGCGACTTCCAGTACCTCTGCCACCGTTCCCTGTCTGCCTGTGGCTTCCAGAATTGTTACTTCCTGTTTCCAGCATGCCTAACCTACCTGCTGCACCGACGCCCGTGGCTCCTGTGCCCACCCAGACCTTGTAACTATGATAGTCTATAGCAGAGCTGTGGAGTCGGTAAGCCAAACCTTCGACTCCGACTCCTCAATTTCCCTTGCACCGACTCCGACTCCATGACTCCGACTCCTACATATTTTGCTTATAGTTAAGTGAAAAATTTATTGTAGTACATGAACATGTGTATGTGAACATCAGACATTTAATATTTTTTATGATTCAATATTCAAGATATTTGGATAGAACTAAATAAAATATATTTATTGGATACAACTTTAGAACACAAAAAACTAATAAATTGTAAATATGTAATACACTATGTAATGTACAGTAGTACAGTAGATTACATCTATATCTTGTGTGTATGTACGGTATGTGTGTGTGTGTATATATATATATATATATATATATATATATATATATATATATATTACATAGTGTATTACATATTTACAATTTATTAGTTTTTTGTGTTCTAAAGTTGTATTCCAATAAATATATTTTATGTTCTATCTAAATATCTTGATTATTGTATCATAAAAATGATTAAATGTCTGATGTTCACATTGTACTACTATATATTTTTCACTTAAATATAAGCATTATACTAAATGTTATTATTTAGTATGTTTTTGTTGAAAACAGTTTTTTGCCACTTAGTTTATTATATAGCGTTTTTATATATATATATATATATATATATATATATATACAGTATATATATATATATATATATATATATATATGTATGTAATACACTATGTAATACACTATGTAAGTGGCAAAAAACAGTTTTTAACAAAAAAATACTAAATAACATTTGTACAGTCTATGAATTTGTTGTAAGAAATAGAATTGCCTCCATCAGATCCTCCTTCATAGATAACTTCAAATCTGACCTAATAATTTTAAGGCTAGAGAACAACCTCTCTACAGTAACTTGGGTTGGAGGCAAAGCCGTAACCACATGGGCGACATCTCTAACAATTTCCGGGTATAAAGGATTGCCTCATGCACAGTCAGTTTTGTTGAATTTTTTTATTTCTTTGAGAGCAAGTGAAAAATTTTACTGAAATCTGGTCAATCTGCTGATATAGGAGATGGAGTGAAATCTTTTTCCTTGCGGCGACGCTTTGCCTGCTCCATGTCATCCAAATACTTGTCAAAGTTAAACTCCTCATCTGATGAGGATGAAGATATGGCAGCAGTAGCACTGTCAGGACCCAAGTCCTCTTGCGCCTGGCAGTCCTGTAGCCGCTCATCCTAACTGCTATCTCACTCAAAGCTTCTTTTCCTTTAGCAAGCTGTTGATCATCAAGCAGTATATGATGACTTGGGTCCACATAAACAGCTGCCAGAAGAATTTTATTTTCCAACAGCTGTGTCTCTCTATGTTTCATTGAAGCAGAAATGCCATCTGCGATTAAACCTCCTCTTTGGGACAGGCAAAATAGCAAGTTCTTCCACTCCCTTAAGAAAATAAGAGGAGTTAAATCCTCAGTTTATAATTTTTTAGTCACGGTAAATGGGTGATTAAGCAATTCCTTCAATTCAGCCACCTGTGTCCACTGACCTTCATTTAACCCCATTACGACCGCGTTACGTTTTAAAACGGCACCAAAAAAGGGTCCTTATTCCTTTCTGCCGTTTTAAAACGGCGGGCAGAAAAAAGTGTATAGCGCCCCCCAGCGTCAGAAAATCTCCGGGGTTTCAGCTACCGGGGGTAGCTGAGACCCTGGAGATCATGATTCGGGCCGGTTTTTCCGGTCCCCAGTCACGTGATGACCGGTATACACCGTATACCGATCATCAAGTTATAGTAAATGACCGCGCCGGTAAAAAATGATTTATCTCCCAACTGGCATGATCAAACATGTCAGATGGGAGATAAATCTCTTTCTCGGTTCCCTCCGGTCCCCTCGGTATCCCCAAAGCGCCCCCCCCCGACCCCCAACCCCCTCCCGAAAATCCAAGATGGCCGCGCGCACCGCCGATCACAGCAGCGCGCCGGCCACATTCACACTGTTCCTATGGTTTCTGTCGTATGTGCCATAACACATGCGACAGAAACCTGCTCCCCAGGCCCTGCCAAGTCACCCCCTATCCCCCCCTGTGTTCCCCGGTGTCATACATACCTGTCGGAGCGCTGATCCCCCGCGGCCCCCTCCTCCGGCTCCTTCACAGCAGACGCCGGTCACATGTGCAGAGCAGCTGACAGCTTCCTGTGTTCAGGACACTGGCTGCTGCTGCTGCTCGGCACTTTGCAGTTGTGACCTGGGGAGGGTGGGTGCAGATTCATTGCACCCACTCTCCTCAAATGGAGGGTCCTCACACCTAGAAAATGGGGGATACGTTCCCTGAACGTGTCCCCCATATTCTAGAAGGTCCAGAATCGACGTGGGACGTCCAAATGGATTACAGCAGATTTTTTTTTTCTTTTCAATAAATAGGTCAATCAGGGAATGTTTTGGGGAGTGTTTTTTCAAATAAATTTTTTTTTGTTGTCAATTTTTTTTTATTATTACTGTCAATTAGTTATGTCGGGTATCTGATAGACGCCGTGACATAACTAATTGCTGGGCTTGATGCCAGGTAACATTACACATCTGGTATCAACCCCATTTATTACCCCGTTTGCCAACGCACCAGGGCGCGGGATGAGCTGGGGCGAAGCGCCAGAATTGGCGCATCTAATGGATGCGCCATTTCTGGGGCGGCTGCGGCTTGCTATTTTTAGGCTGGGAAGAGTCCAATAACCATGGCTCTTCCCATCCTGAGAATACCAGACCCCAGCTGTCAGCTTCACCTTGGCTGGTGATCTAATTTGGGGGGACCCCACGTTTGTTTTGTTTTTTTTAATTATTTATAAATAATTAAAAAAAAAAAACAGCTTGGGAAGCCCTCCAAATTGATCACCAGACAAGATGAAGCTGTCAGCTGTGGTTTGCAGGCTACAGCTGTCTGTTTTACCCTAGCTGGCTATCAAAAATAGGGGGGACCCCACGTCATTTATTTTAATTATTTTTTTTTTCTTTTGGGCTAAATACAAGGCTAGGCACCCTTTAGTGTCACATGAAAGGCACTAAAGGGCGCCAGCTTAGAATCTGCAGAGGGGGGTGGACATTATATATATATGTTTGACATCTATCCATTCATCCATTGTAGCATTTTACGCTGTGTGCCCACAATCAGGGTTTGCAGCGTTTTGGGCGCAGAGTGTTTTCCCTGCGTCCATAACGCTGCATTGTGCAGTAGAAGCACAGTGGAAGGATTTTTAGAAATCCCGTGCCCACTGTGTTTCTTTTCTCTGCAGCATAAACCGACCTGTGGCGCAGCTTCCTGAGCCTCAGCATGTTAATTTATGCTGCGGAGATGAGTGTTTTCTGCAGGTAGAATAGAGCCAAAGTCCACAGCAGCCTGAACCCAAATCGTGGGCATGGACAGCTGCGTTCTCCCGTGGACAACACTCACATCTCTGCAGGAAGGCTGACACTGTGTACTAGCAACATTTTTGTGAAGTACCTGTGGATTCAAAATGCTTACTATACTCCTGAATAAAATTCTTGAGGGGTCTAGTTTCCAAAATGGGGTCACTTTTGTGGGGTTTCTAATGTATAGGTACCCAAGGGACCCTGCTAATGTGACATGGTGCGCGCAATTTACTTCAACTTTTCCAGAATTCAAATGGTGCTCTTTCCATTCCAAGCCCTCCCATTTATCCAAACAAAGGTTTTTGGCCACATGTGGGGTATCCCTGCGCTCACAAGAAATTAGATAACAACCTGTGGAGTACACGTTTTGTTGTTGCCTCTTGAAAAAGTGAGAAATGTGTCGCTAAATCAACATTTTTGTGAAAAAAATGAAAATTTCAATATGGCAACCTAAGCTTATCAAATTCTGTGAAGTATTCGTGGATTCAAAATGCTCAATATACACCTCGATAAAAGCCTTGAGGTGTCTTATTTCCAGAATGGGGTCACTTGTGGGGGACCTCCACTGTTTAGGCACCTTAGGGGCTTTCCAAATGTGACATAGCGTCCGCTAATTATTCCAGCCAATTGTTCAGTCAAATGGCACTTTTTCCCTTCCGAGCCCTGCTGTGCACCCAAACAGTTGATTTCCACCACACATAAGGTATCAGCATACTCAGGAGAATTTGCACAATAAATTTTATGCTGATAGTTTTCCGTGTACTCTTGTTAAAAAAAAGCTATCTGGTTGAAGTAACAATTTTGTGGTAAAAATATATTTTTTTTATTTTCACAGCTCAACATTATAAACTTTTGTGAAGCACCTGGGGGTTCAGGGTACTCGCCAAACATCTAGATAAATTCCTTGTGGGGTCTATTTTCCAGAATGGGGTCACTTGTGGGGGACCTCCACTGCTTAGGCACCTCAGGGGCTCTCCTAATGCAACATGGTGTCCGCTATTGATTCCAGCCAATTTTGAAGTCAAGTTGTACTCCTTCTCTTCCGAGCCCTGCAGTGTGCCCAAACAGTTGATTTCCACCACGTACAAGATATCACCAAACTCAGGAGAAATTGCGCAATAAATTTCATGGTGATTTTTTTCCTGTTACCCTTGTGAAAAAAAAAGCTACCTGGTTGAAGTAACAATTTTGTGGTAAAATTTTATTTTTTATTTTCATGGCTCAACATTATAAACTTCTGTAAAGCACCTGGAGGTTCAGGGTACTCACCAAACATCTAGATAAATTCCTTGAGGGGCCTAGTTTCCAATATGGGGTCACTTGTGGTGGTTTTTTGCTGTTTACATACCTTAGGGGTCCTCCAAATGCGACATGGTGCCCGCAATCTTTTTCAGCCAAATTTCCTTTCCAAAATTCAAATATTGCTCCTTCCGTTCCAAGCCCTCCCAATTCTCCAAACAAAGGTTTCAGACCACAAGTGAGGTATCACCGAGCTCATAAAAAAGTGGGTAACAAACATTGGGGTGAAGTTTTTGGAATTACCTCTTGAAAAAGTGAAAAAATTGATGCTAAAGCAACATTTTTTAGAAAAAAATGAAAATTTTCAATGTGACAATGTAACGTTATCAAAATCTGTGAAGTACCTGTGGATCCAAAATGCTCACTATACCCCTAGATAGAAGCCTTGAGGGGTCCACTTTCCAAAATGGCATCACTTGTGAGGGGTTTCTTCTGTTTAGGTACCTTAGCGGACCTGTAAATGCAACATGGTGCCCGCAATCTATTTCAGCCAAATTTGCTTTCCAAAATTCAAATATTGCTGCTCCTGTTCCGAGCCCTCCCATTTGTCCAAACAAAGGTTTCTGACCACATGTGGGGTGTTGGCGCGTTCATAAGAAAGTGGGTAACAAGTCGTGGGGTTCATTTTGTTGTGTTATTTCTTCTAAAAGTGAATAAATTTGGGGTAGAGCAACATTTTAGGTAAAATTTTATTTTTTGCTTTTTTTCATTCCACTTTGCTTTAGTTCCTGTGAAGCACCTGAAGGGTTAATAAACTTCTTGGATGTGGTTTTGAGTACTTTGAGGGGTGCTGTTTTGAGAATGGTGTCACTTTTGGGTATTTTATGTCACCTCGGTCTCTCAAAGTCACTTCAAATGTGATGTGGTCCCTAAAAAAATGGTTTTGTGAATTTTGTTGAAAAAATGGGAAATTGCAGATGAACTTTGACCCCTTCTAACTTCCTAACCCCAAAACATTTTGTTTCAGAAATTGCGCTAATGTAAAGTAGACATGTGGGAAATGTTATTTATTAAGTGTTTTGTGTGACATAACTCTCTGGGTTAAGGGCATAAAAATTAAAAGTTTGAAAATTGCAAAATTTTCAAAATTTTCATCAAATTTCCGATTTTTTCACAAATAAAAGCAAATAATATCGTTCAAAATTTATAACTATCATGAAGTACAATATGTCACGAAAAAACAATGTCAGAATCACCGGGATCCGTTGAAGCGTTCCAGAGTTATAACCTCATAAAGTGACACTGGTCAGAATTGCAAAAAATGGCCTGGGCATTAAGGACAAAACTGGCTCCGTCCTTAAGGGGTTAATGTTACTTGAGGGTTCACCATATCTATAAGAAACGATTTTAGTTCAAGCAATCGCTCAGTCATTAATAAGTGCTGCCTCACCGAGTGGCTTGATCAACAATTGCCCTTTTCCCAGCACGTCTCTTCAAGATGGAATCAATTTTCGGGGGTTCTGGCGGCAATAACCAACTTCCTCACTTTTCCAATTAGATTTCCAGCATGTCCACCCAGTTTCACACATCCGGCTTTTCGCCGGTTTGGCGGATGCGGCACACGCCAGTACAGTACGATACAGTACAGTGGCAGCGCCGCAACTTACAGGTGACATGCTCCGGTCACATGACAGTATGTGACCGGCGTTTGTCGCGCTGCCACTGTACTGTATACACTGTACTGGAGTGCGCCGCATCCGCCAAACCGGCGAAAAGCCGGATGTGTGAAACCAGGGTCCTGTGGCGCCCCAGGACCTGGTCGCCACAACAGTATTGCCCTCCCAATGGGTTAATGCTGAGCCTGGAGGTAATTGGGAGATCTATTGGCCAGTAAGTTTAACACCCAACGCAGTTCTCCCTCCGGCCAGCAGGGGGAGCTCTGAACCTGGAACTTCAGGGAGCATTCCTTAAGTCTGGCTGGAGGGAGAAAGTAGTGGTTAGTCTGTAGACAGGAGTGAAAGAGGACAGACGGAGAGTAGTGCTGCCTTGTAGAACTGGGGCCTAGAGCTGGGATAGCTTGGCCCAGTGAAGCAAGAGGTGCAGAGAGGCACAGAAGAGACTCGGACATCGGAGTCTGTGGTTGCCAGGGTATAAAATCCATCCCTGGTAGCTGAATCCGAAGGGCAGGAGAGCTGCAAGCCCCCTGGCCCAGAAGCAATCTGAAGGTACAGCTGCATCCCAAGGGCCCGGTGTGGACTCCAGCAGAGAAGCACCAGAGAGGGCCTGCGCAGTCTACCACACAGAAAAAGGGACGAACCACCAGTCCCAGCAGCAAGAGGGCAATTGCTAACCCAAAGTGCAGTGTCCTAAAACAGCAAAGAAAGATTAGAGAGTAGGCCTCATACTCAACTGGCCAAAGATCACCCCAGGCACTTCCAGGCCGGCCGGACCATCTTTACCATCTGTGACGGTCTCCCTGGACTGAACTTCTGCCGAGTAAAAGAGGAGAAGGTAAAGAGACTACTGTTTGTGCCTGTTTCTTTCATTGCTTGTCGGCCCTGCACCGTGTTAGTCACACAACACCATAGACTTCCACAAGCACCAACTGTGTCCCGGGGCACCGCTCCACCTGTGGGGAGCAGTACCACCATTGCTGCCACTTCATCACCCCGGAGGCCTTACACAGCAGCGGCGGCTTAATAGCCGCATACCACAGGTGGCGTCACGAACACAAACTTAAAGTCATCAGCCACATATTCTACTGACACCCACCAGGGCCACGGAGCCGGGCCCAGCCACCACTGACTACCACCGGACTAGTCCGGCCCGGCACCGGGTGTCCCATAGCCCTGGGGTGGGCGAGTCAGTCCCTCTTGCAGACTATCTCTTATTGCCAGCTGCAGCATATGCACAACACAGCGAATGTGATGAATATGAAAGTGTTTTGAAGCAGTTTCAACAAGATCATCTAATCCTAAAGTATCATTTTGCTGTTCTTCTGTTGTAATATCTGTTTGTTCCTCAGTTACATGAGCAGCACTGTGGCTCCATCTCTAACATACTGAATCCTAAATTTTCTTCTAGCTGTTGTTCATTACTTTCATTCATCAGTGTAATTGTATTTATCATTTAAAGATTTCCTTTGTACTGTATACAAATTTTATTTTGCCATTTACTTCTGATTGTAGATAAGTTTATGTAAACCCTGCCAAAGGTGGGTGTCCCATTCTGGTTTTGGGACTTCCCAGGAGGGGCCGACAAACTATATTTAAACATTCCTATTTTATCAACTGAGATATTGTTAACTATGGCTTATCCAATAGGATTCCCTTGTGGACATTATTTAGGTTATATCTTTTACTATTTTATTTTCCCTTTGTGTGACTGTTTTTTTTACTTTCGAGTCAATGAATCTAAAGGTTCAACTTGTGTCTGAGAGAGGCTGCGTGCCCACGATCAGTGTTAGCAGCGTTTTGGATGCAGCATGCTTCAGTTGCGTCTAAAACACTGCGATGTACAGTACAAGCACAGTGGATGGGATTTCTAGAAATCCCGTGACCACTGTGTGTGTGCGGCCCACAGCAAAAACTGACCTGCGGTGTGGCTTTCCTTAGCTGCAGCATGTCAATTCTTTGCTGCGGAGTCGCAAGCTTCCTCATAGGGAGAACACAGCAAGAGACTGAAGGGCACCGAACCCTGATCGTGGGCACAGGCAGCTGCGGTCTCCTGCATTCATCTGCAGAGGAGCCTCGCGGCCCCACAGGTCGGGACCCGCCGTGTCCAGGACGTGTTCTTATCAAGGTCACGTACCCTAAGGCTGTAGATGTGTCGCGGGCGGAGGAGGGGACGCCGCGCTCTCCCACTGCTCGGGTCCGGCTGCCGCTGCTGCCGCGGCCTGCTGCTGCTCGGTGGCTCGAGCGATGGGCCGGATCCCGGGGACTCTAGCGGCGCTCCTCGCCCGTGAGTGAAAGGGGTTTGGTTATGGGGATTGTTTGTTGTCCGTGACGCCACCCACGGTTGTGGTGATTGAGTGTACACCACCGCTGCTCTGGCTGGGGATCCCGGGAGTGATGGTATGGAGCAGCCAGTTGTTGTGTTGCCCCTCCGTGGGTAGGGGTTGGTGATCCCGGGGCCCAGTGATGGAGTTGGAATGGTGGGCAGGCGGGTAGGGGGCCTGTGGAGGTGCAGGGGCGCAGGGGCAGCGCTGTGCCGCACGGCACGGAGGTACTCACTCAGCCAGTAAACACGACACAGTTCTCGGTAAACAAACGGCTGGTTGGACGGGTCCCTCAGACGGTTGCGTTGCTGATATCCCCTGCAGTTGACGGTAACGGTCTCTTCCCTGCACCTATGTGTTGTTGTTTGGTAGCGATGGGTTCCCACCGGTAACCCGCTCCCCAGCTTGGATATGAGCCGGAGGAGCTCCACTCTTGCCCGCAGGCGCTGGACCTGGGAAACTGGTGCCTTGGCGGTGGCGGTGTCTCCCCTTCACGGTCGGACTGTTGCCTTCAATCGGGACTTGGTTGTTGGGAGACAGTCGTCCCCTTCACTGACGGATTTGGCAAATTATGGCGACTCCTAGCCTTGCCGGGATCCGAAAGGCCCCTGCCCTGGTGCTGACTAATCTTCGTATACCGCTCCGGTACCGCCGGGTCACCACCCGTCCACGGTCCTTTCGGCAACCTCCAATCAGTCTCACCTGCAGTCGGTCACCGCTGTCTGCCAACCTTGCTGTCTCAGTCCGGGGCACATACCCGGACTAACTTCAGGCTGCTTGCTGTCACTTTCTTCACTTTCTCTACTTTTCCACTTCACTTCACTTCCTTTCACTTTCAACTCTAACACTCATCTTAGCTGTTTACTCCTTTACTTCCCTAGCTTAACTGCCTGGTTTTCCCGCCTCCAGAGCTGTGAACTCCTCGGTGGGTGGAGCCAACCGCCTGGCCCACCCCCTGGTGTGGACACCAGCTCCTGGAGGAAGGCAACAAGGATTTTTGTTTGACTTAGGTGTACCTGCAGGGAATGTGGGGTGCGTGTGGTGTTGTGACCTGTGACCCCTGGCTTGCCCAGGGCGTCACATTCCCCCTTAGCAAAATGCAGACCGTCCTCGGGCTGCCCGTCCAACAGCGGTTTTATTTTCCTTTTGTTTTCTGTGAAAATATGAAAAACGGTAACATATTTACAACTTATGGCATCATCCCACATCGGGAGGTTCATTTCTTAAACGTTGCAAACGGTTTACGGTTACGGTCTCCGCTCTCTCCCACCCAAGTAACCTGGCCCTGATGCTGCCCCTAAAGCCCAGGCAGCACCCCTTGACCCCAGTCCAGCACAAGTTACCCGAGCGGGATCTGTCCTTCCCCTCCAGAGGGTAGCCACCGGTTCCTGTGGTGGCTGGGCCCCAGCCGGCTCTACTGCGGGCCCTCCCTCCAACCTGCCTCTCCGGAGGCGGCAACTGCGGAAACGGTAACGGTAAAACAACTTATTTACATGCCACTTAACGTTTGTGGTTGCCCTGCAAGTTCACGGGCTTGTCCATGGAAAGTTCTCCATGCAACTTTTTAAACGGTCCCCACGGGGACAACAGTGGCGGCAACGGCCGGTTTTCCAGATCACGGTGAATCAGGTGACTGTTCAGTTATCATCTTATCATCATCTTTTTCAAACTTGCAAACAAAACTCAGTGGTGGTCCCAACGGGGACTGTACAACGGTGCTCCGCTGCCCTTACTCCGGATATTCAGCTTCATCCGAGGGAGGGGGTGCAGAACTCACTCGGCTCTCTTGGCTGCCCCTCAGTTTTGCATCTAGGGCGAACCACCCCCTCTCTCCACAGTGCCGGGTATACTGTACAATGTCACCCGGCATCAGATTACGGCCGGGGTGCTCCTCGGGCAGGTGGGCATTCACATCCCGCCGGGCTATAAACACTTCGGCCTCCAGGCCCGGTTCATAGATAAACCCATAGCCCCGGCGGACATCAAACCGCCTCACCTGTCCTTCATACAGCGGGCCCCGGACACGGAACGTCGCCTGGCGGAGGTTCTCCTTCTCTCGGATTGCCCGTGCCACCAATTTGGCTTTCTTCTTCTCCCTTTCTCCGATCTCCGGACCCAGCGGTACCAGCTCCCTGTCCCAATACGGTGCTGCTGCGAGCTCCGGTGCACGGGTCGGGCCCCGCGGGACATTCTGGACGCTGTCCACTGTCAGGGATCTGGGCGGCAGGTCCCGCGGCGTCTTGGCCTTGGGCGCCGCCTTGCAGCGACAACCCGGCGCTACCTCAGCCGAGGTGTGGGGGATGGGCACAGGGGCTTTCCGCAGCTGGGCCTCCGGCTCGGAACGGGTCATCAGCTCCGGCTCGGGGGACTTCTCAGGGGCTGCCTCCGGTGCAGACTTCGGGGCCTTCCATGGCAGCACCTCCGACTTGCTACGGGCTCCGGCTACAGGTCGGCCCGCCGGGGCGGGCATGCTGGGTATCGCTACCGGTTGCGGTGGCAGCGGGCCTAGTGGCGGGGTCACAGCTTCCGAGACGGGTGGCGAGGGAGGCAACAGAGCGAGAGGGCTTGGACCGGGTCCCGCAGCCGCGATGACCGGCCCTTCAAGGGCATCGGGGCGTGGGTCACTCACCCTCCCTTCCTCAGCTTCCTCCTCGCGTCTCCGCATGGTCGCGATCACGTCCGCCATGTCGGCCTCCCACTCCTCCATGAGGAGCTGCATCTTGACCTGCAGCCTTTGATAAAGCTGCGCGGTCCGGATCTCCACCCACGCCGCGGTTCCCGGCGCGGGGGCTACGGTGCTTCGGGACGGCATCCACATTCTGCTGGTGACTTCTTCCAGGAACAGGGTGACTGCAGAGTCCTGGCGTCCCTGCTTTTATAGCTGCGTTTACATGCAGCCAGCCGCCATCGCGTCCCCCCTAGCTTCTTTCCGGCCCCTCCTCTGTCGGGGCGGGGTTTTGGCCTTCGCGCCTCTGCTACTCGAGAACACGCTCGAGCGGGAACTCTTCGCGCCAAAGATGGCGGCTTCTGAAATTTTTTGGCCGGACACCTCCGGCGGTAACAAGGCGCACCTCTACCAGACGGCAGAGCGGTAAGATCCTGTTCGTGACGCCAAGTTGTCTCGGGCGGAGGAGGGGACGCCGCGCTCTCACACTGCTCGGGTCCGGCTGCCGCTGCTGCCGCGGCCTGCTGCTGCTCGGTGGCTCGAGCGATGGGCCGGATCCCGGGGACTCTAGCGGCGCTCCTCGCCCGTGAGTGAAAGGGGTTTGGTTGTGGGGATTGTTTGTTGTCCGTGACGCCACCCACGGTTGTGGTGATTGAGTGTACACCACCGCTGCTCTGGCTGGGGATCCCGGGAGTGATGGTATGGAGCAGCCAGTTGTTGTGTTGCCCCTCCGTGGGTAGGGGTTGGTGATCCCGGGGCCCAGTGATGGAGTTGGAATGGTGGGCAGGCGGGTAGGGGGCCTGTGGAGGTGCAGGGGCGCAGGGGCAGCGCTATGCCGCACGGCACGGAGGTACTCACTCAGTCAGTAAACACGACACAGTTCTCGGTAAACAAACGGCTGGTTGGACGGGTCCCTCAGACGGTTGCGTTGCTGATATCCCCTGCAGTTGACGGTGATGGTCTCTTCCCTGCACCTATGTGTTGTTGTTTGGTAGCGATGGGTTCCCACCGGTAACCCGCTCCCCAGCTTGGATATGAGCCGGAGGAGCTCCACTCTTGCCCGCAGGCGCTGGCCCTGGGAAACTGGTGCCTTGGCGGTGGCGGTGTCTCCCCTTCACGGTCGGACTGTTGCCTTCAATCGGGACTTGGTTGTTGGGAGACAGTCGTCCCCTTCACTGACGGATTTGGCAAATTATGGCGACTCCTAGCCTTGCCGGGATCCAAAAGGCCCCTGCCCTGGTACTGACTAATCTTCGTATACCGCTCCGGTACCGCCGGGTCACCACCCGTCCACGGTCCTTTCGGCAACCTCCAATCAGTCTCGCCTGCAGACGGTCACCGCCGTCTGCCAACCTTGCTGTCTCAGTCCGGGGCACACACCCGGACTAACTTCAGGCTGCTTGCTGTCACTTTCTTCACTTTCTCTACTTTTCCACTTCACTTCACTTCCTTTCGCTTTCAACTCTAACACTCATCTTAGCTGTTTACTCCTTTACTTCCCTAGCTTAACTGCCTGGTTTTACCGCCTCCAGAGCTGTGAACTCCTCGGTGGGTGGAGCCAACCGCCTGGCCCACCCCCTGGTGTGGACACCAGCTCCTGGAGGAAGGCAACAAGGATTTTTGTTTGACTTAGGTGTACCTGCAGGGAATGTGGGGTGCGTGTGGTGTTGTGACCTGTGACCCCTGGCTTGCCCAGGGCGTCACAGATGCAGCAAGGACTACTCAGCTAGAAAAGTATCAGATGTCATGATCAACCAATCAGCTGCTTAAAAATAAAGGGTACTTTACACGCTGCAACATCGCTAGCGATTGCTAGTGATGTCGAGCGTGATAGTGTGACGCCCTGGCAAAACCAGGTAGTCACAAATAGGCCCCGGCATAACACTTTCCCTCACTAGGAAACACACAGCCAACCAGAAACTCTAGTCACCCCCCCCCCTTAGGGACAGATAGACACACCAGTGGGCGTGACCAGGCAGTTGTGACACGCCCACCCAGGGGTCCAGACAGCCCGGGGCGGGAAAAACAGTAGTTAGTTGAGTTTGAGTTTGGAGTTCAAGGTGAAGAGGAGTGTGGGCTGGAGCTAAGTGTAGCTCCAGCAGCAAGGTTCAAGTTGAACGGTACCAGGGTTGGAGCCCTGGTGCCACTGGCTAGGAGGCAGACAGTGGTCTCCGTCAGCAGGAGACGGGAAGACGGCTCGGCAGAACCGAGGTGGACCGGGACAGGGTTGTAGCCCACCGGTACCGACATGGGGAACCGACCCAGAAACTGTAGCACAAAGGGGGATACTCGGACCCTGAAGCCAGAACCGAAGACAAGCGGACTGCTAAATTCACTGACTGAGGCCAGGACTAGAGGTTCTGTCCCACCCAAAGTCCCTCATAGAAGACAACAGCCCACCGATAGGGATAAGAGGTCCCCGCAAGGGCCCATAGATCCCACGGGCCAGCGTCTGCAGGCACGGCTCCTTAGGCCACATTCAGCTGGGAGTGGACTCCTGAGTTTCACACTAGGAAGTCCACCTTACAAAAAACAGTGCAGAGAAAAGGATAGAGACCACCAGCCAGGTGGGGGACCCGAACGCAACCGGCCACTGCACCGGCCACCATCACCTTGGTTTACCAGAGACTTGCGTGGTTTATTAACTGTGAGTACACCAACACTCCCTGTGGTCGCTATCCCCTGCACAGAGACACCGGGTCCCGGGGCCACCATCCCTACCCACGGAGAAATTAACAACTGGCTGCACAACATCTCCCCCGGGTGCCCTACAACAGCAGCGGTGGTGTCCCACTTCACAACGCACCGTGGGTGGCGTCACAAACTTACTACAGCCTAGCCATTTACGTCCCCCTTTTCATTAGGCGTGTCCGCGAGACCCCCGGGTCCAGAGGCCCTTGAGCCACCACCCCAGAAGGCCCGGACCCGAGCAGCACCGGCTGCTGCCATGGTGTCGGCAGAATAGCACCCGCCCCCATCGCTCGTGCGACATTTGGTGATCGAAGCCATAACGAACATTATCGCTACGGTAGCGTCACACGCACATACCTGTGCAGCGACGTCACTATGACCGCCGAACAATCCCTCCTTCAAGGGGGAGGTGTGTTCGGCGTCACAGCGATGTCCCGCGATGTCACTAAGCGTCCGTCCAATAGAAGCGGAGTAGTGGAGATGAGTGGGACGTAACATCCCGCCCACCTTCTTCCTCATTGCCGGTGGACGCAGGTAAGGAGATGTTTGTCATTCCTGCGGTGTCACACATAGCGATGTGTGCTGCCGCAGGAACGACAAACAACATCGTACCTGCAGGAGCAACGATATTAAGGAAAGGAACGACGTGTCAACGATTACCGTTTTTGAACGATTTTGCAATCATTGATCGTCGCTCCTTTGTGTCACATGCTGCGATGTCGCTACCGGCGCCGGATGTGCGTCACTAACGACGTGACCCCGACGATATATAGGTAGCGATGACGCAGCGTCAGTGGCGTAACTAGAGTTGGATGGGCCCCGGTGCAAAGTTTAGACCTGGGCCCCCCCTCCACATACACAGACACTTGGGGTAAGGCATACCTCCCAACTTTTAAAGAAGGAAAAGAAGGACAAAGTTTGCGGCGCGCGTAAATTTTTAGGCCACGCCCCCTAACCACACCCATTTCACAGTCACGCCCATATCCACTCCCCATCCACACCCATTCAGCATGGACACGCAGGCAGCCGGCGGGCCTCCAGCATGGACACGCAGGCAGCCGGCGGGCCTCCAGCATGGACACGCAGGCAGCCGGCGGGCCTCCAGCATGGACACGCAGGCAGCCGGCGGGCCTCCAGCATGGACACGCAGGCAGCCGGCGGGCCTCCAGCATGGACACGCAGGCAGCCGGCGGGCCTCCAGCATGGACACGCAGGCAGCCGGCGGGCCTCCAGCATGGACACGCAGGCAGCCGGCGGGCCTCCAGCATGGACACGCAGGCAGCCGGCGGGCCTCCAGCATGGACACGCAGGCAGCCGGCGGGCCTCCAGCATGGACACGCAGGCAGCCGGCGGGCCTCCAGCATGGACACGCAGGGAGCCACAGTGAGGCGGCCGGTCGCCCACACAGTGAGGTGGCCGGTCGCCTTCACAGACAGGCGGCAGGGGGGCGCCCGCACAGACAGGCGGGAGGGGGGCGCCCGCACAGACAGGCGGCAGGGGGGCGCCCGCACAGACAGGCGGCCGGGGGGCGCCCACACAGACAGGCGGCCGGGGGGCGCCCGCACAGACAGGCGGCCGGGGGGCGCCCGCACAGAAAGGCGGCCGGCCGACCGCACAGACAGGCGGCCGGCCGACCGCACAGAGAGGCTCCGGCCGGGGGTGAGGGGGGGGGGGGGAGGGAAATCAGCGCTGGGGAGATTTTACTGTACCAGCAGCAGCACAGGCAGCGCTCCTCTCTGTTATGCCACGTCTACTGGGATGGTAGGAGGGAAAAGCAGGGAGGCGGAGAGAGAGTGGGTGGGCGGAGCCCGGGAGCCGGCCGTCCCGATCGTGGCAACGGGACAAACAACGTAAAGCGTGAAAGTCCCGCTGTATCCGGGACGGTTGGGAGGTATGGGGTACAGGATAATGACGCTGACACTTGGCTCTCACCCACAGCACCCTGAAATCCCTCTATCAGCACCCAGCTTTCCTATGTTCTGATATTTATCTTGTCCTCAGCACCCAGCTTTCCCATATCAGAGCATGAGAAAGCTGGGTGCTGAGAGATGTATATCAGAACATGGGAAAGCTGGGTGCTGAGAGATGTATATCAGAACATGGGAAAGCTGGGTGCTGAGAGATGTATATCAGAACATGGGAAAGCTGGGTGCTGAGAGATGTATATCAGAGCATGAGAAAGCTGGGTGCTGAGAGATGTATATCAGAACATGGGAAAGCTGGGTGCTGAGAGATGTATAGCAGAGCATGGGAAAGTTGGCTGCTGAGGGAAAGAGCCTTTTTCCCTCAGCACAAAACATTTCCATCCCATACTTGTATCTTTGTCCTCCCTGTATAAAGTTCTCAAAATACTATAACAGCCCCCACATAGCCTTCCAAATAATTGTATAAAGGGTCTCACATAACTCTTCATATATTAGAATGCAGATACATAGCCCTCCATATATTATAATGCACCCCCATAATCCTCCATGTATAAAGTAGCCCTTCAATTATAATGCATTTCCCATAGTTCTCCATGTATTAAAATTCACCCCATAGTCCTCCATATATTATACTGCACCACATAGTCCTCCATGTTTTATAATGCACTTCCATAGTCCATGTATAAGGTAGCCTCCATATTCCTCCATATATTATAATGCAGCCCCCATAGTCCTATATGTATTATAATCCAGCCCCATCAATTTTCATATTGTATTATGCAGCCCCATACTCCTCCATGTATAATGTACCCCTAGTCCATGTATAAGGTGTCCTTCATGTTTTTTATGCAGTCCCATAGACCTCCATGTGTCATGCAGCCAGCCACCCCAGGGCCTCCATGTGTCATGCAGCCAGGCCCCTCCAGGGCCTCCATGTGTCATGCAGCCAGGCCCTCAGGCCTCCATGTCATGCAGCCAGGACCCTCCAGGCATCCATGTGTAATGCAGCCAGGCCCCTCCAGGCCTCCATGTGTCATGCAGCCAGGCCCCTCCAGGCCTCCATGTGTCATGCAGCCAGGCCCCTCCAGGCCTCCATGTGTCATGCAGCCAGGCCCCTCCAGGCCTCCATGTGTCATGCAGCCAGGCCCCTCCAGGCCTCCATGTGTCATGCAGCCAGGCCCCTCCAGGCCTCCATGTGTCATGCAGCCAGCCACCCCAGGGCCTCCATGTGTCATGCAGCCAGCCACCCCAGGCCCTCCATGTGTCATGCAGCCAGGCCCCCAGGCCTCCATGTCATGCAGCCAGGCCCCTCCAGGCCTCCATGTCATGCAGCCAGGCCCCTCCAGGCCTCCATGTGTCATGAAGCAAGGCCCCTCCAGGCTTCCATGTGTCATGCAGCAAGGCCCCTCCAGGCCTCCATGTGTCATGAAGCAAGGCCCCTCCAGGCTTCCATGTGTCATGCAGCAAGGCCCCTCCAGGCCTCCATGTGTCATGCAGCCAGGCCCCTCCAGGCCTCCATGTGTCATGCAGCCAGCCACCCCAGGGCCTCCATGTGTCATGCAGCCAGCCACCCCAGGCCCTCCATGTGTCATGCAGCCAGGCCCCCAGGCCTCCATGTCATGCAGCCAGGCCCCTCCAGGCCTCCATGTCATGCAGCCAGGCCCCTCCAGGCCTCCATGTGTCATGAAGCAAGGCCCCTCCAGGCTTCCATGTGTCATGCAGCAAGGCCCCTCCAGGCCTCCATGTGTCATGAAGCAAGGCCCCTCCAGGCTTCCATGTGTCATGCAGCAAGGCCCCTCCAGGCCTCCATGTCATGCAGCAAGGCCCCTCCAGGCCTCCATGTCATGCAGCAAGGCCCCTCCAGGCCTCCATGTGTCATGAAGCAAGGCCCCTCCAGGCTTCCATGTGTCATGCAGCAAGGCCCCTCCAGGCCTCCATGTCATGCAGCCAGGCCCCTCCAGGCCTCCATGTGTCATGAAGCAAGGCCCCTCCAGGCCTCCATGTGTCATGGAGCCAGCAAAATAAAAAAACAAGTACCTCTCTTCTCCTTTTGACCCCTGCAACCACGGTAGTTATGACCCTGCCCCCATATGTCACACACACTGCTCCCCATACAGCCTGCACCCCCCATAGCACACACACTACACCCCCATATGTCACACACCCTGCCCCACATATCTCACCCTGCCTGTACCCCAACTTACCCCTCTCAAACACTCTGCACCCCTTCACATCCTTCTGTCACAGTCTGCAGCCCTCATATGCCACTCACCCTGCACTCCCCTCACCCTCATGTCCCCTCTTTTCTCATTACCAGTCATCATGTGTCCATGTCTCCTTCAGGAATCCGTATCTTCTGATGCTTTCTGCCCGGCCTCCTGTGTCTCCTCCCACACACTCACATGGGCGTGACGTCATCGCAGGTCCTGGAAGGATGGATTTCGTCTGCTGTGCAGGAGCGCTTCTGCTCTCTGCCGCAGCTCAGAAACACCTGGTGGGTCTCTCCAGGTCAGGGGGCCCCTCTGCCCCCTGCTGACACCGGGCCCCCTGACTCACAGGCCGGCCCCCTGGCGGTCGCGTAGTCGGCCACTACACAGCGCATCTCCTCTGTTACAGAGAGGAGCCGGCTGTGCAGAGCGGCTGCCGGGCCCCTAAAACCCTGCGGGCCCGGTCGCAGTGGCGACCGCTGCGACCGCGGTCGTTACGCCCCTGCGCAGCGTGTAAAGCACCCTTAAGTCAACACAAAGGTGGGAACTCCTGATGAATATTAATGAGCAGCCATTTGTTCAGATATATAGATAATATTCAGGACACATGTACTTAAGTTACTGAGAAAAAAAAATCGTAATCACATGGAGCAAAATATATTTATCACACAGGTCTGTAATAATTGCTCCAAAGGTTATTAAAGGGGTTGTCCAGCATCTCCAACCTCTGGCAATCAGCTGTTATTGGTACTGTTGAGTCCTGTGCAGCAGCGATATGCTCTGGCTACGGGAGGTCAGTCCCGAGCAGGACACCGCTCTCTATGAAATCAATAGTCCAATAATGGTGTGACGCCCTAGGCAAGCCAGGGGTCACAGGTCATAACACCACCACACCCTACACCCCAGTTAGGAACACCTAGGCTAACCAAAAATCCTTGTTGCCTTCCTCCAGGGGCTGGTGTCCACACCAGGGGGTGGGCCAGGCGGTTGGCTCCGCCCACCGAGGAGTACACAGCTCTGGAGGCGGGAAAACCAGGCAGATAGAGTTTGGAGTTTGAACAGATTAGTTAGCTCAGAGATGAGCTTGAGAGTCGAAGTCTAGCTGAGGGCTAGAGTGGAGTTAAGCTAGGGAAGTGAAGGAGTAAACAAGCAGATGAGTTTAGAGGAGTGAAGTAGAAGGAAGTGGCAAAGGAGGACAGTAAGAGTGGTGACAGAAAAGGAACAGTTAAGCAAGCCTGAAGTTAGTCCGGGTGTGTGCCCCGGACTGAGACAGCAAGGTCAGCAGACGGCGGTGACTGTCCGCAGGGGTGACTGCTTGGAGGTTGCTGGAAGGACCGCGGACGGGTGGTGGCCCGGCGGTACCGGAGCAGTATACGAAGGATAGTCAGCACCAGGGCAGGGGCCTTTCGGATCCCAGCAAGGCTAGGAGTCGCCATAATTTGCCAAATCCGTCAGTGAAGGGGACGTCTGTCTCCCAATAACCAAGTCCCGATTGACGGCAACAGTCCAACCGTAACAGAGAGACACCGCCACCGCCAGGGCACCAGTTTCTCAGGGCCAGCGCCTGCGGGCAAAGTAGGGCTCCTCCGGCCCATATCCAAGCCAGGGAGCGGGTTACCGGTGGGAACCCATCGCAACCATCATCATCTTAGGTGCAGGAAAAAGGGACCGTCACCGTCAACTACTGGGGAAAGCAAGTGCAGCCGTCCGTGGGAACCGTCTTTCCAGCCGTGTGTTTTACCGAGAACTGTGTCATCGTCTCAGGCTGAGTGAGTATCACAGTGCCGCAAGGCACAGAGCTGCCCCCGCGTCCCTGCACCCGACCAAGCCCTGCATCACCCACCTCATCACTGGGCCCCGGGACAACCAACCCCCTACCCACGGAGGGGAGGGCTAACATCCAGCTGCTCCATACCATCACTCCCGGGATCCCCATACAGAGCAGCGGTGGTGTCTACAAATCACCACAACCGTGGGTGGCGTCACGGACAATAAACAATCCCCACACCCAAACCCCCTTTCACTCACGGGCGAGGAGCGCCGCTAGAGTCCCCGGGATCCGGTCCATCGCTCGAGCCACCGAGCAGCAGCAGGCCGCAGCAGCCGCGGCAGCCGGACCCGAGCAGTGGGAGAGCGCGGCGTCCCCTCCTCCGCCCGCGACAATGGCAATATACAAAGTCCAGACTGGACAATGTTTTACCGCTGTTCCTAATCCAAAGAATATATTTGTATGCTTTAATATTTTTTTTTTAAATTTGATTATAAGCAGCCACTTTAACTCCGTAATATAAATTAATACCTAGTTATGGAAACAATTTTATGGCAAAACACAAGATTTTTGGGTATTACATATTCTATTGCAGCTCGTACTTTTCCCAATTTAACATTATGGCTAATATTATGCAAGTAATACCATTTATACTGTGCTTAATCCATCATGATGTTGTTAACATACACCGCATAGCTACGCATGTAGTATATTAATGTTTAATGCTATTAATGCCTGCTCTCGAGTGAATATAATTTGAGATGCTTTAATCAGTTTATGTGAATATTGAGATCCAATGAAAGGAAACACTTTGTAATTATTGACAATGAACGTTAAATCAATCGGCATTAGCCGCAGTTGATATTAGAGCAGAAAGAGCCGGTCCCTGTGGATGATACCACAGGAGAATGTGTTTCAGGTTCATGTGAAGTCCTATTAAAGTGTCACCTATAATACGAGGAAGGACGTTACTATATTAGTCATGCAAAATATGCAAACACATGCACAAAGGTGCGTTGAGACAAGTAATAAATGAACACTATATTGTCTGATTATGTTCCCTGAATTTACAGGTTTTTTATTATATTTATTTTGTATCTTTATTCTATTAGGCTCTACTAAGAGATTAAATTCATTTGCTGGGTTTGTCTACTTTGGATCTAATTGATCAAGCACAAAGCTAATGTCAAGAAGAGCCAGGGAATTCCTGTGATGCCGGTAGCCCTCCTGGGCATAAAAGAAATGTAGTTTTGGACAATAGAGTGTTCTTAAAATTATACACAACACCTTTATGCCAGGACAGAAAAGGAGAAAGTTTCAAAATTTACAACTAGATTTGGCAACTATAAACTGCGGCCACCACCACTAAGCTCTTATGTACAGCATAATGTATATAAGAGCCCAGGCCGCGCTATATAACGTAAAAGACACTTTTATAATACTCACCTAAGGGGGCGGTCCGCTCCAATGTGTGTCGCTGCTCTCCGATCCGATGGGTGTCGCTGCTCCCCGGTCTGGCGCCTCCTCTCTGTGACAATCGCTGCCCTCCTTCTTCTGAGACCCATGTGCATGATATGTCATTCACACTAGCCGGCATCAAGGTCCTGCGCAGACGCACTTTGATCTGTCCTACTCAGGGTAGAGCAAAGTATTGTAGTGCGCATGCGTGGGCAGTCGTTAACCTTTCCTCGCACCTGCGCATTACAGTACTACCTCAGCAGGGAAGATCAAAGTGCTCCTGCGCAGGACCACAATGTCAGCTTGTGTGGATGACGTAGACGCGTCATCCACACTGGGCTGGGAAGAAGGAGGACGGCCATCACAGCAGGAGGTGCCGGATCGGAGAGCAGCAACACCCATTGGACCGGAAAGCAGCGACACCCATCGGACCGGAGAGCAGCGACATCCATCAGACCGGAGAGCAGCGACACCCATCGGACCGGAGAGCAGCGACACCCATCGGACCGAAGAGCAGCGACACCCATCGGACCGGAGAGCAGCGACACCAATCGGACCGGAGAGCAGCGACACCCATCGGACCGGAGAGCAGCGACACCCATTGGACCGGAGAGCAGCGACACCCATCGGACCGGAGAGCAGCGACACCCATCGGACCGGAGAGCAGCGACACCCATCGGACCGGAGAGCAGCGACACCCATCGGACCGGAGAGCAGCGACACCCATCGGACCGGAGAGCAGCGACACCCATCGGACCGGAGAGCAGCGACACCCATCGGACCGGAGAGCAGCGACACCCATCGGACCGGACTGCCCCCTAGCTGAGCATTATAAAAGTGTTTTGGCTTTTTTCTAACATTATACAGAGCGGCCTGGGCTCTTATGTACAGGGTTCTGGAATGCTGTATGTAAGAGCTCACTGGTTGTGGCCACAGCTTATAATTGCCAAATCTGGTGATAGGTTCCCTTTAAAAAGTCATAAAAATGTCTATTATTTATGATATGAATATGTTAATTTCTAGCCAGTTTTGTGTTAGTTAGACGGCCAAACAATCTCCATGTGTTGTTGATACAGTCAGTTTAGTAACTGTGTATTTAAAAAAAAAAATGTACGTCAAGTAGATTCCCAAAAGTGAACTAATATAGTAACACTAGACATGCTGACCATGGGATTAGAAAACTCTGAAGCACCCTGCCTACAACGACATCTTGGCAAAGTCTGACTTGGGACTGTGCCCATGATTAGGACCTGGTGCATCCTGGACGCGGCGGGTCCTGACCTGCGGGGCTGCGAGTCTCCTCCACGGAAGAACGCAGGAGACTACAGCAGCTCGTGCCCACGATCAGGGTTCGGAACGCTTGTGTTCTCCCTACAGAGAAAGCTTGCGACACCACAGCAAAGAATTGGCATGCTTGCAGCTCAGAAAGCCGCACCGCCAGTCCGTTTTGGCTGCAGGCCGTACACTAGAAATCCCATCCACTGTGCTTGTAATGTACAACGCAGCATTTTGGATGCAGCGAAAACACTCTGCATCCAAAACGCTGCAACACTGATCGTGAGCAACACACCCATACTTTTTTTTTTACATATCCGGAAAATCGTATTTCATGCTACAAAATGCATATATTTATTTCAAGGATAGTTGGTGCGCACTAAATGCATGCTGTTAGGTTACCCTGTGAATTTCAAACTGTATGCAGAAGATAAGGCTGTTTCAACTGCCTTTTTCATGCACTCAAAGTACCTGTTTTGAACTGCAGGTCTAGCAAATACCTGTACTCATGTGTGAGTGTCCTTGCTCCCCTCTCCCAAGCTGAGAAAAGGAGAGTGTTTGAACATAGGGCGGCTTTGCACGTTGCGACATCGCGCATGCGATGTCGGTGGGGTCAAATCGAAAGTGACGCACATCCGGCGTCACTTTCGACATCATACTGTGTAAATGCTAGATGATACGATGAACGAGCGCAAAAACGTCGTTATTGTATCATCGTTGCATTCACTGACATTTCCATAATGCCGGTGCCGCGACAGGTACGATGTTGTTCGGCTTGCGATGTCGCAACGTGCAAAGCCCGCCATAGAGTCTGATCATGAGGGAAGACAGCAAAAAAAGCTCACACAGGAGTACAGATATTTGCTAGACCAGGAGCTCAAATCAGCTATTGTTAAGTGCATAAGTAAAGCCGTTAAAAAAGCACTTTCAGCACTGAGTTTGAAAAAGAAAAGTATAATAATAATAATAATAATAATAATAATAATAATAATAATGATAATAATAAAAAATGGCAAATATTCATAAATTTGTAAATACTGGCAATAATTAAATAAATAAATAAACAAATAAAAAAGTGTATAAACTCATAAAGCTTACAATTTAAATTATAGGTACTAACTCTGTGCTATGTACACCAGACGGGGTACCCAGAACAGATTGAAAAGGTACATAAAGTGCCCTTCCCTAGGCTATGTGTCCACGCTGCGGAAAATGCGCGGATTTTGCCGCGGATTTCTCGCGGAAAAGCCGCGGATTTTCCGAAAATCTGCAGCAGCGGCACTTCCCAGCCATTTCTATGGCATTTTGGAAATGCTGTGCCCATGCTGCGGATTTTTCCGCGGCGGATTTGGTGCGGATTTTGATCCGGAAAAATCTGCAACATGTCAATTATTAGACCAAGGAGAAAGGAGTGATTTGCAAAAAAGATAAAAACAGCTTTATTTATCATACTATTAAAATCAATGACAAAACAGTATACAAATATCTGACATGCAATAAAAGCTGCAAACATGAAATGACATGTAAGGGGAGGTGAAGGAAGCCTGTGCCAGTGCTGGCAATGTACCAATTGAAATGCACCCAAAATAGCCTCCTGCCAATAAGGTCAGCCCAAAGGTGGACAATAAATCCCAGCAGGAGATCCCTCCTGCTGGGATTTATTGTCCACCTTTGGGCTGACCTTATTGGCAGGAGGCTATTTTGGGTGCATTTCAATTGGTACATTGCCAGCACTGGCACAGGCTTCCTTCACCTCCCCTTACATGTCATTTCATGTTTGCAGCTTTTATTGCATGTCAGATATTTGTATACTGTTTTGTCATTGATTTTAATAGTATGATAAATAAAGCTGTTTTTATCTTTTTTGCAAATCACTCCTTTCTCCTTGGTCTTTCAATTTAATGGAGTAAACAGTGATCCTTTGCTCTCATGGTATTGCAGGGCCACTGTCACTTTGCATTATGTGTCATAAGTTTTTCGTTTCATTAACATGTCAATTATTGTTGCGGATTCTGATCCGGATTTTGCCTTCAGAATTGGGGAAAAAAAAAAATCCGCACCAAAATCCGCGGCAATTCCGCGGTAAATCCGCGGCAAATCCGCACCTTTTAAAAGGTGCGGATTTGCCGGGAAAGCTGCGGATTTTCATGCAGAAAAATCCGCAGCAACATTCTCCCGTGGACACATAGCCTTAGGTCACGCTTCTAGTGTCTGCTAAGCTTTGTTTCTGTGCTAATTGATATATTCCATGGACTCATCAGGCATAAAATGCAGCAAAATTCTTTTATACAAAGCAAATAAGGGACCTTGTGAGAGATCTCCTTTAGGCCTCTGTCACACTCACGTGAAAATCACGCACGTGCCGCGAGACACGTATTTTCCCTGCGTGTTGCGTTTTGGTAAGTACGTGTCTCCGGTACGTGCGGTCCACGTGTGTTCTCCGTGTGCTATCCGCGATAACACATGGAGAACCGGTAATTTGCATACTCACGTGGTCCTTGCTGCTGTCCAGGGTCCTGATCTTCTGCTCCAGCCCCGCCCACTCCCCGCTGATGCTGCTTCCGGCCAAGCGGAGGGGCGGAGATTAGAGCCCGTGACAGCACGCCCACCTCCTTAACACGCTCATAATGAGCGGCGGCCGGCAGGAGCTGTTTGGAGCGGAAGATTCTTCAGGGTTTGTGGAGGTGAGTATTTGTTTTTTTTTATTTTAAAATAATGACACGTGTTTCTCCGGCACGTGTCACACGGGACCGCATCCACACTACATCCGTGTGGTACGGGTGCGGGCCGTGTGATACCCGTGATGCCAGAGAAAACATGGACACTGTCGGCGTGAGGAACACACGGACACACGTAAGTACGGAACGGACACACGTTCCGTTCCAAAATACGTACGTGTGTCCATACCATTAGGAAATCATATGTCCACGTGTGTACGTGTCTCCGGTACCTGAAAAAACTGCCAAACATGTACCGGAGGCACGAACGTGTGACAGAGGCCTTAAAGCAGATCTGTCAGTTTAACACGCTGCCCTATGCAAAGGGTTTCATATTACAGCTACAGGTCTATACTGTTAATAGCCAAAAAGGCCCAAAAAAATGTCTGGTTTGCTAATTAGAAGAGCCCAAAGAATACAAAGGACACATAAATTATGAGTCTGGTGAATTTATAAGTTGAGCGAGCCCCCTTGACACCACCTGCCCCTCTTTAGAGTGATAGTGTCACAAGGAGGTTTTCACAAACATTGCCGCATCTCATGGTGGCGTCAGGATTCTGCCTGCTAACTTCTCTGATATCTGTGATCAGCACAGGCAGACTCGGGCTTTAACCAACAGATTTGTCATTTATAGGCAGGCTAGCAAGAGTTAATCGCTGCTGAGCTGCTTGTTAGTCTTCTTTGATCACATGCTGTGGAGGAGCCAGTCACATTCGTTCCCCTCCTATATATGCTGGCTGGACACTTCCTTTAATGCCAGATATAGCCTCTCTACACTGGTATGGTGAGTTGTTGTTATCCAAACTTACTAGTGGTTGTTGTACTTCATTGCTGTGAGCGGTTGTGGCGTTAACCCTTGTTGGCCTTTTGTTGCTGCCTTACTTTATTAGCTTTTTCCTTAGTTTCTTACTGTTAGTTCCTGTGAGTTTGCAGTGTGTTTTAATTTTGTTTTCTGCCTGTCTGAGTTTATCTGTGTTACCATCACACTCCTGCCCCTTCCTTCCCTGGGGATGGGGGAACAGTGTAATTCTGATCAGGAGAATAGTAAAGTACAGGACTCCGGCATCTACATCACCAGGGGTAATCCGGAAATTATGGATAGCCTAGGGTCCCATAGCGTGAGGGACAGTATTGGATCCCCCTGCCCCTCACTATCCTGCACTCACATTATGCTGTATATACTTTCATAAGGCCAGGAGTGTTGCGGTGCAGAACTATCAGCAGGAATACACTAGACTCATAAACTAGGTATCTTATGAATTTCTTTTTCAGTGCTCCTAGTAGCCAAATGGCACCATAATTTTTTGTGCAGTTTTAACTACTAACATTATGGACCCGTAGCTGTAATTTTCTGCTCTTACAAAGGGCAGAATATTAAACTGACAGATCCGCTTTAAAGATGAGCGCTAATGATCATTGATGGCCCCAATAACGTGACATGTTCAGTACTTGCTGCACAACAATGATATGTAAACTCTGGCTCTTTATGCAGAAAACTTAGTCCTTTCTGTGAATGCTTTAGCTACATTAACTTGTACATTATTGCAGAGAAGCAGAAGTTATGCATTAGGTAAACCGCGCAAACAACCTGCATTTTGTTAGTAATTAAGCAGTCCATCACTTAGCACGATTCACATGTAAAACTGTTATCTGCAATCTGGAACTCTTATTTTTCACACTTTTTCTTTAAATGCTCAGATTAATTTCGGTTTAGCTGCAGCTGTAGCGCTGATACACAGCAAATGTAGAGAAATGGCAACATTATACGCCTAAATGAGAATAAACCGCCAACAACAAAACACGCTATAAAAATAAACTATGATCACAATTTATAGAGGGGGTCTGAATACAAGAGTTAAGTTCTGAAAAAATTAGACAGTATAGAGCTTTATTTGCAACGATCAAACATTAAAAAGTATTTTTTCATAATCCAAAAATTAAAGACATAAGTTTACTCTTCTTGGGAATTTGTGAAACTAAGAATGTTTTCATATTTGCATATTTGGGTCAGTATTTTGTATCAATATTTATAAGCCAAAACTAGCGGAATATGAATAGACACGAAGTATACACCTATATTCCATGTTTTGTAGTTAATCAAACCTTTGTTACTCTGTGGGTTGTACACTCTCTGGCTCTGGAGTGATAATAAAGCAAATGACCCAACACTTCTGCCACATCCGACATTATCCATGTATCTGTGTGACTGGAGCCCTATGCAAGCCGTATCTATGTGCTAGCAGCCACCTCTTCCATAAATTGATAAGGCTGTGAGTGGTTGTTTCATCAGTATCTTGCACCTGTGCTGCCCCCACCTTTATCATGGGGGCCTACTGTATCCTAATGTTGGTAAGGGCTGTCTCTTTCTCTGTTATATTCTTTTGAATTTATTTTTTTTTTCCTCCGAGAGCCTTCTAAACCCAACCCCCATTTCCAACAGATGGACCAAGCCTCACCTCCCACTTCATGTAGAATCTAAACCTAACTCACACTTCCTGTAGGGTCTAAGCCCAACCCTCACTTCCACTAGATGGACCAAGCCTCACTTCCCACTCCTTGTAGAATTTAAACCCAATCCCCACTTCCACTAGATGGACCAAGCCTCACTTCCCACTCCCTGTAGAATCTAAACCCAACCCCCACTTCCAGTAGATGGACCAAGCCTCACCTCCCACTCCCTGTAGAATCTAAACCCAACCCCCACTTCCAGTAGATGGACCAAGCCTCACCTCCCACTCCCTGTAGAATCTAAACCCAACCCCCAATTCCACTAGATGGACCAAGCCTCACCTCCCACTCCCTGTAGAATCTAAACCCAACCCCCAATTCCACTAGATGGACCAAGCCTCACCTCCCACTCCCTGTAGAATCTAAACCCAACCCCCACTTCCACTAGATGGACCAAGCCTCACTTCCCACTCCCTGTAGAATCTAAACCCAACCCCCACTTTCAGTAGATGGACGAAGCCTCACCTCCCACTCCCTGTAGAATTTAAACCCAACCCCCACTTTCTGTAGATAGACCAAGCTTCACCTCCAACTTCCTGTAGAGTCTAAACCTAACTCCCACTTACTGTGAATACACCAAGCTTCACCTCCAACTTCCTGTAGAGCCTAAAACCAACCTCCACTTCCTGTAGATAGAACAAACCTCACCTCCCACTTCCTGTAGACTCTAAACCCAACCCCTACTTCCTGTAGATAGACCAAGTCTCACCTTCCACTTCCTGTAAAGTCTAGACAAAACCTCTACTTCCAGTAGATAGACCAAGCCTCACCTTCCACATCATCTAATCTAAACCCCACCTCCACTTCCTGTAGATAGACCAAGCCTTACCTACAATTTCCTGTAGAGCCTAAACCCTATCGCCACTTCCTGTATATAGAGCAAGCCTCACCTTACACTTCCTGTAGAGTCTAAACTCAACATCTACTTCCTGTAGATAGACCAAGCCTCACCTTCAATTTCCTGTAGAGCATAAATCCAACCTCCACTTCCTGTAGATAGACCAACTTAGACCTTCCACTTCCTGTAGAGTCCAAAGCCCACTCGCACTACCTGTAGATAGACCATGCCTCACCTCCCACTTTCTGTAAAGTATAAACAAAACCCCTACTTCTAGTAGATAGACCAAGTCTCACCTTCCACATCCTCTAGTCTACACCCAACATCCACTTCCTGTAGATAGACCAAGCATCACCTTTAATTTCTTGTAGAGCCTAAACCCAACCGCCACTTCCTGTAGATAAACCAAGCCTCACCTTCCATTTCCTGTAGAGTCCAAAGCCCACTCACACTACCTGTAGATAGACCAAGCCTCACCTCCAACTTCGTATAAATTGTCTGGGTGTGTCATGTCCTCCCCGGAGTCCGCATCTGCGACTTCTGCTCCGATCACCAGGTGATGCCATGTTACCACCGTGGATGGTGATGGGAGAGAAGTCGGTGCCAGTGGCTCTGCTGGGTGCAGGCTACGCTCATCCACTAGGCTGGGTTTCCCTGGGACCTGCAGTACCACTGTCTGACTGTAGGTGGCGTGTGTCTTCCAGCTGAAGTTTACCATCATTCAGCTGCAACCAATGGGAAGACACCACACCCTTCTTATTCCCCCTCCTGTCATCTGACCACTGCCAGAGATAGTTCTGTACTCCTGGTTCAAATGCTATTTATATTTTGATTACTGTGCGTTGACCTTTGCTTGTTTTTTGACTCCCCTCCTGCCTGTCATTTTTGTACCTTGCTGCCAGTTCCGGATTTGACCTCTACTTTCTCTCCTCACTACGCCCTTGCCTGCCGATTCTGTTCCTGTTTTGCATTTCCTGGTTTTTGACCCTGCCTGACCAACACAGACTACAGCCTACCACAGGTGGTGATCTCTGGGGCTCTGTGTAATTCCAAATCCCTGTATAGGGGTTAAAGGGTAGCAGAGTTCTCAGGGTCCTGCTTTGTGAGCGGCTTTTCTCTAGCCTCCCTTTACAGCCAATCTGTGTCTGTGGCTCCAGGCAGGCGTTACAGGGTGTCTCTACTGCTAGTGGCAGTTTAATAAACAAGTAATGGTAAGAAAGTTAGATAGATCAGAAACATCTACTTTCCCCCCCAGAATACACTGATTTTTTTTGTGAATAAGACAATATAATTAAAACAAGTGATATGCAGATTATTTATTACATTATCAAATAAGAGGACTTTGCCTGAAAATACATCGAAGCATTTGATTTGAAATAAGAATATTTCTATGTTGTTTTTTTTAGCATATATGACTAAAGAAACTAATACTGCACAATCATTGTGGCAGTATAAATCACATTGGGTTTTTAACGTGTAATACAGTCAAGCATTATGAAGATTTCATTTTTAGTAATTTTTAAACAAGCAAATATTCATTTTTTATTTATAAACACTGACATAAATAAAACTTTCAGCCTCAACCCCTACTTCCTGTAGTGTAAACCCCACCCTTACTTCCTGTAGTGTAAACCCCACCCTTACTTCCTGTAGTGTAAACCCCACCCCTGCTTCCTGTAATGTAAACCCCACCCCCACTTACTTTAGATACAAGTCTCATTTTCCACTTTCTGTAGAGTCTAAACCTAACCCCCACTTGCTGTAGATAGACCAAACCTCACCTCCAACTTCCTGTAGAGCCAAAGCCCAACCTCTACTTCCTGTAGATAGACGAAGCCTCACTTCACACTTCATGTAGAGTCAAAACCCCACCCACATACTTTGAATAGACCAAGTCTCAGTTCCAACTTTTTGTAGAGCCTAAACTCAACTCCCACTTCCTTTAGATAGACCAAGCCTCACCTCCCACTTCCTGTAGTCTAAACCCGACACCCACTTTCTTAAGATAGACCAAGTCTCACGTCCTAATTCCTGTAGAGTCTAAACCCAACTTCCTCTTCCTGTAGATAGACTAAGCCTTACCTCCAATTTCCTGTAGCGCCTAAACTCCAAGACCATTTCCTTTAGGTAGACCAAGCCTTACCTTCCACTTCCTGTAGTCTAAACCCAACCTCCACTTCCTGTAGATAGGTCAAGCCTCACTTCCCACTTCCTGTAAAGTCTAAATCCAACCCCCTCTTCCTGTAGATAAACCAAGTCTCACCTCCCATTTTCTGTAGCGTCTAAACCCAACCTCCACTTTCTGTGGATAGAAAATGTTTCACTTCCTATAAAATCTACACCCAACCCCCACTTCCTGTACATAGACTAAGCCTCACCTCCGACTTCCTCTTGAGCCTAAACCCCACTCCCACTTCCTGCATATAGACTAATCTGCGTTTCCCGCTTCCTGCAATCTGTCTAGGGGAGTCTCTGCTGTTATTGGCAGTTTGCAAACAAGTGTTGTAGCTGTTCTGTTTTGTCACAAGTCAGCTTATGGGATCACCAGTGAGGTCCTCTGAATTAGGCCTCTTCAGACCTAATCAAGATCGAGCGCTCGGAGAAAAAGACCTGCATCCATGTGGGCATGATCAATTTTCTGTTTATTTAACCAAAGTACAGTTTATTTATACCATTTACAGATCAATGTGATATTGAAAAAAAGCTTCTAGCTGGACTTCACAAGTTGCTCATATGACCTTTAAGTTTTAGCAAAACAGAAATGTAGAGTCATGCATATGAGATAAGAAGAAGATAAGAAGAACATTTAGAGACAATAATAATCCTTGAGCCTGTCTCATATTCCATAGGCTCCATGACTATGAACTACCATCAGATATACTTACTAATAACAATAAAATATCTTTTATGAAGAAATAGAGAAACTATTAACCCTTCTATATCACAAGTAATGGTAATAAAGTTAGACAGATAAGAAATACCTGCTGTCTGCCACAATGCACTGATTTTCTTGTGAATAAGACAATATCATTAAAAAAGGTGATGTGCAGATCATTTATTACATGATAAA